>NW_026113989.1:0-189843 GCF_018139145.2 Gymnogyps californianus | reverse complement strand
TGTCCTGCGCTTCTTTGCAGCCATGCCTGTGGGTGACAGTGATCCAGCTTCCCGGCTGGGTTCCAGGACTGAGCCTCTGGAGATGGCATGGGTACGTCATCATGGCTTTTTCCTCCCTTTGAGAGCTGCCAGCTCAAAGCCCAAAGGTCAGCCAGCCGGGCGGCTCGGCAGGTGTGAGGACGGAGACGTGCACGTGTGTGCCCTCTCCTTGCGTGATCCCCTTACCGCTTCTGCCGTTCAGTTCTGCCGATGTCGATCACAAAAGATGACGGAAGCTTCTCTGCGTGTTTAGTTACAGAAGTGCCCGTAGGGAGGACTTTTCCAGCTCCTCGGCTGGATCTGCGCTAGAGCCCAGCTGGCATCGCAGGGGTGAGTAGTCTGTCTCTGCTGACCTCACAGGCTGAGTGCTCGGTTTCTGTAATGTGTTCATGTGAAACTGAACCAAATACTTTCTGTTAAGGTCCTCCAAGAGCAAAGCCCCAAGCTGAAGGAGGAAAAAGTCCCCAGAGCATCTGAAGTCCTGAGGCAGATGCTGGAGGAACTGGAGAGAGGACACGGTGGGTACATTTCACTCTGCCTTAGCCGTGGGAGTCAGCAACCGGAGGTTTTAGATAGACGTCGGGACACGCTGTAGCCTGCACAGCGGGAAGGGGTCGATCAGAGCCTCGCAGCAGCGATGCTGGCTTCCCGCCTTGCAGGCGCTGGCGAGCCCAGAGACGGTGCAGAGCCTCTGCTGCCAGTTGGGGTTCCAGCGAGCGCCAGCGGCAGCTGCTGCCCCACTTTTACCAGTACGGCTCGGAGCTGCTTTGTGCAGATGGCGGTAGGCAAGATTTGAGCTGCTCCCAGCAGCTCAGGCGTGGCTGTGGTTCGGAGCAGTGACTAGGCGCAGCCCCAAAAGCCCAGGCGTTTTTTCTAAGCCTGATCGATGTCTTTGAGAAGTGTTGCCTCCTGAAGATGCCATCTCCCTGACGGGGAACGGTTCCATCTGATCCAACTGTCCCGCTTGCTTTCTCAAGAGTCGGAACGAGAGGCTGTGCGGAAGGAGGCGTTTCCAGAAGGAAGCAGTGGCTCTCTACCAGTCTCTGCCAAAGAAACGGAGGCGATGAAAGCCACCGGCACGCCAGGTAATTGCTGTCCCATGCTCAGCCGGTGTCACCCATCAGGATCGCTGTGTGCCAGCAGGCTCTTCCCCCGGTGCCCGCTCTTGCACCTCACGTCAGCAGCCAAAGCTGAAAGTGTTTTGGGGTCGAGGCATCTGCAGCACGTTCCGCAGGTGATGGAAACGGGACTCTTAATCGAATGTACCTCCCGCGGTGGCTGCATCCCAGAGTCCCTAGAGGCCCAAGGCCCAAGGGCAGCACAGAGCGGGATCCCTCCCGTGAGCTGAGGTCCAGAGCGATGCCCTGACTCCCAGATCGGGCAGGGGCTTCGAGGGAACCTCCCCGTCCTCCTCCATCCTCTGTGCCTGAGCCCTGCTGAGGCTTTACCTGTCGTCTCTGCTTTTTGGCAGCGCTGTCAAAGCCCGGAGAAGACCACCACGGCGGCGTATATGAATTTTTTCGAACGGACTCAGGTACTGAGCAGTCTTGCTGGGGTCCCTAAGTGGGAGACGCGTCCCAAAACTGGGAGCGGCTGCAAGCAGTGCCCATGCTGGAGAAAAGGCAGAAGGGGAGAACAAGGCTCCGGTGTCTCCTCAGAGGGCCTGACGCCGTCCCCTCGGGGTGTGGGAGCTGGCCCGGCGGGAGGGAGAGTTGGGGGTGGCATGCCTGCTGCAGGGATGGTTTGTGTCCGTGTCCCTCGAAGGAGCGACTGGTCAAGCAGCTGCGCTCCCCCCGGGCTCTCCTTCTGGCCTGCCGAGTTTTGTTCGCTGGGACAACCTGTCCCAAAGGGTGGGAGCGTGCCTCCAGGCACCAGCTCCGGGGGAAACAGAGAACTTCCCGGCCATATCAAACGTGCTGCAAGCTTACCAGTGGTGCACAGGACGGCCTAACGTTCCAAATTGCTCCTCCAGATGTGGTCGGCGAGAGAACCACAAGTGTTTACAGTCCCCAGAGCAATGCCCAGAGCTCCGCAAGCGTCTTCTGTCCTCAAGACGTGCGAAGGAACTGTATGATAGGCACAGCAGCACTCCTGATTTCCCTGCCACTTGCGATACTGTTGTGCTGTGTCGTGATCCGGCGGCGGAGGAAGAGAAAACAGTGAGTCATTGATTTTCCCCCCCTTCCTTCGATGGCTGCTTGTGGCCACGAAGCCTTTCTAGTCAGGCTGCTGTGGAGTGGCGAGTGAGCGGTTGGCCAGAAAACTCTGCGGAGGTTTCTGCTGCTGTCAGGTGCTTTAATTGGCCTCTTAAGTCCTGGGCCTTCCTCTCGGGAGCCCGCTCTGCCTGGAGCCAGCGTTAGCTCAAAGTGGCCCTGCCCGGACAAGAGCAGCCCCCAGGAGCGACAGGCAGAGGCAAAGCAAGGTCAGGACGAGAAAGCGCGGGGGACGAGATTGCCCTAGACAGCGAGAGGCGCCCTCGCGCCCGCTCCTGACCAGCGAACCTGCCCGGAGGATTCCCCCTGCTTGGTGGTGCCATGAGGTGCAGGCATCCACCTCAGCCAAGGCGTGCCAGCAGCTCCGCCCGTGGTGGTGAGCCTTGCCAGCTCTGGGCCGTGCTGTGGAGCACAGTCCCTGTGTCCCGTCTGCAGCTGAGGGCCTCAGCGGCCTCCTCTCTCCACAGGCGCCTCTCTGCAGCTTCAGGAGCCCAGCGGGAAAGCGGCGGCTGGCCCTCGCGCCCGGACAGCCGCACCAGCCACACCAGCCGCCCCGGCACCCCTGAGAGCTGGACGCAACGCCAGCAGCCGCCGCTCCGGCCTGCAAAACCGGCGCGCCCGCCCTCCCCACGGCCCCCGCGGCCCCCCAGCCCGGCTCCGGCTCCCCAGCTGCTGCGGAACCAGCCCAGCGCCTTCCAGCCCCAGCCCCAACCAAAACGGCCCCCCCCCCCCGAGCCCCGTGGTGGGGCCCTACGGCAAGGGCTGAAGGCGGCCCCCGCCAGGGTAGGGGTTGGGGGGGCACTGACCAAACAGCCACCCTTAACCCCCAGCACACTGGCAAAGAAATTAAAAGACGACGATAAAGCTGATGGATCTTTAGTCTTTCACCTAATGACACACACTAGCAGCAGGTCTAGCATGAAAATACATTCAGGTTCTAAGCTCCCTGCCTTTTCCTTTGCTTACAAGTGTGCAAGAAAGAGCTCCTGAAACAAAATTAATTTGGCATCCTTTGGCAATCGTGTAAGTGTTAGTGTCGAAAGCCTGAGGACACCAGACACCTTTTGAACTGAAGGCAGGTGATTTTCTCAGAAAACACGAATGTCCTGCAGAGGACGCACCCCGACACACAGCTACAGGGATCAGCCGTTTCTCTCCAAATAGAGAGGGACAGAGCTCTCGCACAAGTGTCCGGGTGGCACCTAGAGCAAACCCCGCGAGGCACCAGCACTGGCTGCGCCCCATGCCCGGGCGCAGCCGTGGGTGCCCACGGTGTCGGCAGGCAGGAGCCAGGCACGGGGCTCCTCCGACCGGCAGCGGGGCCCCGAGGGGCTGGGGGAGCCCACAACATGGCCAGCAACAGACAGCGACACCAACCTGGCTGACGCACGGTGCGGGAGGCGTGATGGGAGCCCACCTGGCCAGTCTCAAGAGCACCTCCAGGGACACAAGCCTGACAAGCCAATGTCCTGGAGGCCAAACAAAGGGCCTCACTAATTAATGGGCCCTGGGAGGGGCCTAATTGATGGCCATCACCAATTGGGGGTGGCCAATTGGGCTTCACCCACAGGCAAGGCACCCTAGGCCAGACTGACTTTTGGTTTGATGCAATCCTCCTGTTGAGAGAACAGCAGGGCTGGAGTCTTTTTCCCCCTATTTGTCACAGACTCGTTGATAGCGTGCAGGGGACCTAACTTCAGACACCTCAGCTACTGACACCTGCTCCAGCCCCTCATCACCTCTGTGGCCTGCTCTGGACCCGCTCAAGCAGGTCCATGTCTGTCTTCTGCTCTTGACCACTGTACACCCCACGGATGAAAACCAGGGGAGAACCTCACCTAAAGTCAATGCAATAGAAAAGACCCAGCCTGTCTCTGTACAAAAGACCAAAGCAGAAAGGGGAAACTGGGGAGCACCCTCAGTCACCACTGAGTGTGAGAGGTGACGGAAGACGTGGTTGCCAGCTCCCTTTCACGGCAATTGGTCGGGTTTCCCTCGTGAATTCCTCATGATTGTCCTCCGGGGTCTGTGTCAGGAGATGGGGTGACACCGTATGACATGGGAGCCAGCGCAGGTTAGGGCTGTGAGACTGGGGGATGCTCGAACACAACGAGTTGGCACAACCAGGCAAGTCCTTCCTTTTGATTCAGTTTGTGGTAGCGGAGAGACAGGCACTCTCGGGCGCTCAAGTTAATGGAACTTCTGCTCCACTCCACCCAAACCACTCCGACCAATTCCTTCTTCCTCTGCCACATGCTTTCAGGGGCAAAAGCCACTTGACTTATCCTAACACATATTTCACACTCAGATTGACTCGCTCTTTGCAGTCAGTGCTCCCAGCACCTTGAATCATAGAATCATAGAATGGTTTGCATTGGAGGGACCTTTAAAGGTCATCTAGTCAACCGCCCTGCCATGAGCAGGGCCATCTTCAACTAGATCACGTTGCTCAGAGCCCCGTCCAACCTGACCTTGAATGCTTCCAGGGACGGGGCATCTGCCACCTCTCTCTGGGCAACCTGTGCCAGTGTTTCGCCACCCTCAGCGCAAAAAAATGTCCTGCTTATAGCTAGTCTGAATCTACCCTCTTCTAGTTTAAAACCATTACCCCTTGTCCTGTTGCAACAGGCCCTACTAAAAACTCGGTCCCATCTTTCTTATAAGCCCCCTTCAAGTACTGAAAGGCTGCAATCAGGTCTCCCGGAGCCTTCTCTTCTCCAGGCTGAACAACCGCAGCTCGCTCTGCTTTCTTCCCAGGAGAAGGTCTCACCAGAGCGGAGTAGAGGGGCAGAATCCCCTCCCTCGACCTGCTGGCCACGCTGCTTTTGATGCAGCCCAGGATACGGGTGGCGTTCTGGGCAGCGAGCGCACGTTGCCGGCTCACGTCCAGCTTTTCGTCCACCAGTACTCCCCGAGTCCTTCTCGGCAGGGCTGCTCTCAATCCTTCATCCCCCAGCCTGTATTGATACCGGGGCTTGCGCGACCCAGGTGCAGGACCTTGCACTTGGCCTTGTTGAACCTCACGAGGTTCACGTGGGCCCGCTTCTCGAGCTTGTCCAGCTCCCTCTGGATGGCATCCCGTCCCTCGGGCGTGCTGTCAACCGCACCACTCAGCTTGGTGTCTCCTGCAAACTTGCTGAGGGTGCACTCGATGCCCCTGTCTATGTCGTTGATGAAGATATTAAAACAGTACTGGTCCCCTGAGGGACACCGCTCGTCACCGATCTCCGTCCGCGCATCGAGCCGTTGAGCACTACCCTCTGGATGCGACCATCCGACCACTTCCTTATCCACCGAACAGTCGTCCATCAGGTCCAACTGAGAGAGGAGGATGTTGGGGGGGACTGTGTCAAAGGCCTTACAGAAGTCCAGACAGATGACATGGGTAGCTCTTCCTCGTCCACTGATGTAGTCACTCCATCAGCGAAGGCCACTGGTTGGTCGGGCAGCCTATACCCACCAGCTGCCTCTCCGAGGCTTCCTTTTGCAGGATCCTCTCAAGGTCGACGGCTTCCCGACTTCTTGGTCTATTCCTGTCCTCGAGCCTGAGAGCAATCCCACAGGTAAGTCAGTGGGAGGAAGGCGCATCTACCTTTTCATCTTCTTGCCGTCTGACATGCAAGTTGCTCCTTCCGTGGCCAAGGCGCAGACATGGAGAAGCAGAGAGGGAACGGGTCAGGCTCAGAGATGTGCTTCGGGGCGCTTTGCCTGGCGAAGCTGTCTTTGCCAGCCCCTCGGAGCCTGAGCTGCTCCCGGTGCCGGCTGCCAAGCCAGCGGGCTTGTTGGGGTTGAGTTTAGAGCTGGTGTGACCTCCAGGGAGCCCCTTCTCCCGGCAGCTCCCTGGTGGTTCGTTTTGCCCCAGCATGGTGCCATTGCAGGCACGCGGTAACTCCTTGCACCATGCTCCTGAGTGGAAGGGAGAGATGAGTGCCGTGGAGTAATCCCGTCTTTGAATTGCACTCGCTGCCACTCTGATCTGAAGAAGTATCTGGAACTGTGTCACGGGAGCTGTTCTGTCCTGCGCTTCTTTGCAGCCATGCCTGTGGGTGACAGTGATCCAGCTTCCCGGCTGGGTTCCAGGACTGAGCCTCTGGGAGATGGCATGGGTACGTCATCATGGCTTTTTCCTCCTTTGAGAGCTGCCAGCTCAAAGCCCAAAGGTCAGCCAGCCGGGCGGCTCGGCAGGTTGGAGGACGGAGACGTGCACGTGTGTGCCCTCTCCTTGCGTGATCCCCTTACCGCTTCTGCCGTTCAGTTCTGCGATGTCGATCACAAAAGATGACGGAAGCTTCTCTGCGTGTTTAGTTACAGAAGTGCCCGTAGGGAGGACTTTTCCAGCTCCTCGGCTGGATGCTGCGCTAGAGCCCAGCTGGCATCGCAGGGGTGAGTAGTCTGTCTCTGCTGACCTCACAGGCTGAGTGCTCGGTTTCTGTAATGTGTTCATGTGAAACTGAACCAAATACTTTCTGTTAAGGTCCTCCAAGAGCAAAGCCCCAAGCTGAAGGAGGAAAAAAGTCCCCAGAGGCATCTGAAGTCCTGAGGCAGATGCTGGAGGAACTGGAGAGGACACGGTGGGTACATTTCACTCTGCCTTAGCCGTGGGAGTCAGCAACCGGAGGTTTTAGATAGACGTCGGGACACGCTGTAGCCTGCACAGCGGGAAGGGGTCGATCAGAGCCTCGCAGCAGCGATGCTGGGCTTCCCGCCTTGCAGGCGCTGGCGAGCCACAGAGACGGTGCAGAGCCTCTGCTGCCAGTTGGGGTTCCAGCCGAGCGCCAGCGGCAGCTGCTGCCCCACTTTTACCAGTACGGCTCGGAGCTGCTTTGTGCAGATGGCGGTAGGCAGATTTGAGCTGCTCCCAGCAGCTCAGGCGTGGCTGTGGTTCGGAGCAGTGACTAGGCGCAGCCCAAAAGCCCAGGCGTTTTTTCTAAGCCTGATCGATGTCTTTGAGAAGTGTTGCCTCCTGAAGATGCCATCTCCCTGACGGGGAACGGTTCCATCTGATCCAACTGTCCCGCTCTTTTCAAGAGTCGGAACGAGAGGCTGTGCGGAAGGAGGCGTTTCCAGAAGGAAGCAGTGGCTCTCTACCAGTCTCTGCCAAAGAAACGGAGGCGATGAAAGCCACCGGCACGCCAGGTAATTGCTGTCCCATGCTCAGCCGGTGTCACCCATCAGGATCGCTGTGTGTCAGCAGGCTCTTCCCCCGGTGCCCGCTCTTGCACCTCACGTCAGCAGCCAAAGCTGAAAGTGTTTTGGGGTCGAGGCATCTGCAGCACGTTCCGCAGGTGATGGAAACGGGACTCTTAATCGAATGTACCTCCCGCGGTGGCTGCATCCCAGAGTCCCTAGAGGCCCAAGGCCCAAGGGCAGCACAGAGCGGGATCCCTCCCGTGAGCTGAGTCCAGAGCGATGCCCTGACTCCCAGATCGGGCAGGGGCTTCGAGGGAACCTCCCCGTCCTCCTCCATCCTCTGTGCCTGAGCCCTGCTGAGGCTTTACCTGTCGTCTCTGCTTTTTGGCAGCGCTGTCAAAGCCCGGAGAAGACCACCACGGCGGCGTATATGAATTTTTTCGAACGGACTCAGGTACTGAGCAGTCTTGCTGGGGTCCCTAAGTGGGAGACGCGTCCCAAAACTGGGAGCGGCTGCAAGCAGTGCCCATGCTGGAGAAAAGGCAGAAGGGGAGAACAAGGCTCCGGTGTCTCCTCAGAGGGCCTGACGCCGTCCCCTCGGGGTGTGGGAGCTGGCCCGGCGGGAGGGAGAGTTGGGGGTGGCATGCCTGCTGCAGGGATGGTTTGTGTCCGTGTCCCTCGAAGGAGCGACTGGTCAAGCAGCTGCGCTCCCCCCCGGGCTCTCCTTCTGGCCTGCCGAGTTTTGTTCGCTGGGACAACCTGTCCCAAAGGGTGGGAGCGTGCCTCCAGGCACCAGCTCCGGGGGGAAACAGAGAACTTCCCGGCCATCAAACGTGCTGCAAGCTTACCAGTGGTGCACAGGACGGCCTAACGTTCCAAATTGCTCCTCCAGATGTGGTCGGCGAGAGAACCACAAGTGTTTACAGTCCCCAGAGCAATGCCCAGAGCTCCGCAAGCGTCTTCTGTCCTCAAGACGTGCGAAGGAACTGTATGATAGGCACAGCAGCACTCCTGATTTCCCTGCCACTTGCGATACTGTTGTGCTGTGTCGTGATCCGGCGGCGGAGGAAGAGAAAACAGTGAGTCATTGATTTTCCCCCCACTGCTTCCTTCGATGGCTGCTTGTGGCCACGAAGCCTTTCTAGTCAGGCTGCTGTGGAGTGGCGAGTGAGCGGTTGGCCAGAAAACTCTGCGGAGGTTTCTGCTGCTGTCAGGTGCTTTAATTGGCCTCTTAAGTCCTGGGCCTTCCTCTCGGGAGCCCGCTCTGCCTGGAGCCAGCGTTAGCTCAAAGTGGCCCTGCCCGGACAAGAGCAGCCCCCAGGAGCGACAGGCAGAGGCAAAGCAAGGTCAGGACGAGAAAGCGCGGGGGACGAGATTGCCCTAGACAGCGAGAGGCGCCCTCGCGCCCGCTCCTGACCAGCGAACCTGCCCGGAGGATTCCCCCTGCTTGGTGGTGCCATGAGGTGCAGGCATCCACCTCAGCCAAGGCGTGCCAGCAGCTCCGCCCGTGGTGGTGAGCCTTGCCAGCTCTGGGCCGTGCTGTGGAGCACAGTCCCTGTGTCCCGTCTGCAGCTGAGGGCCTCAGCGGCCTCCTCTCTCCACAGGCGCCTCTCTGCAGCTTCAGGAGCCCAGCGGGAAAGCGGCGGCTGGCCCTCGCGCCCGGACAGCCGCACCAGCCACACCAGCCGCCCCGGCACCCTGAGAGCTGGACGCAACGCCAGCAGCCGCCGCTCCGGCCTGCAAAACCGGCGCGCCCGCCCTCCCCACGGCCCCCGCGGCCCCCAGCCCGGCTCCGGCTCCCCAGCTGCTGCGGAACCAGCCCAGCGCCTTCCAGCCCCAGCCCCAACCAAAACGGCCCCCCGCCCCCGAGCCCCGTGGTGGGGCCCTACGGCAAGGGCTGAAGGCGGCCCCCGCCAGGGTAGGGGTTGGGGGGCACTGACCAAACAGCCACCCTTAACCCCCAGCACACTGGCAAAGAAATTAAAAGACGACGATAAAGCTGATGGATCTTTAGTCTTTCACCTAATGACACACACTAGCAGCAGGTCTAGCATGAAAATACATTCAGGTTCTAAGCTCCCTGCCTTTTCCTTTGCTTACAAGTGTGCAAGAAAGAGCTCCTGAAACAAAATTAATTTGGCATCCTTTGGCAATCGTGTAAGTGTTAGTGTCGAAAGCCTGAGGACACCAGACACCTTTTGAACTGAAGGCAGGTGATTTTCTCAGAAAACACGAATGTCCTGCAGAGGACGACCCCCGACACACAGCTACAGGGATCAGCCGTTTCTCTCCAAATAGAGAGGGACAGAGCTCTCGCACAAGTGTCCGGGTGGCACCTAGAGCAAACCCCGCGAGGCACCAGCACTGGCTGCGCCCCATGCCCGGGCGCAGCCGTGGGTGCCCACGGTGTCGGCAGGCAGGAGCCAGGCACGGGGCTCCTCCGACCGGCAGCGGGGCCCCGAGGGGCTGGGGGAGCCCACAACCATGGCCAGCAACAGACAGCGACACCAACCTGGCTGACGCACGGTGCGGGAGGCGTGATGGGAGCCCACCTGGCCAGTCTCAAGAGCACCTCCAGGGACACAAGCCTGACAAGCCAATGTCCTGGAGGCCAAACAAAGGGCCTCGCTAATTAATGGGCCCTGGGAGGGGCCTAATTGATGGGCCATCACCAATTGGGGGTGGCCAATTGGGCTTCACCCACAGGCAAGGCACCCTAGGCCAGACTGACTTTTGGTTTGATGCAATCCTCCTGTTGAGAGAACAGCAGGGCTGGAGTCTTTTTTCCCCCTATTTGTCACAGACTCGTTGATAGCGTGCAGGGGACCTAACTTTAGACACCTCAGCTACTGACACCTGCTCCAGCCCCCTCATCACCTCTGTGGCCCTGCTCTGGACCCGCTCAAGCAGGTCCATGTCTTCTTCTGCTCTTGACCACTGTACACCCCACGGATGAAAACCAGGGGAGAACCTCACCTAAAGTCAATGCAATAGAAAAGACCCAGCCTGTCTCTGTACAAAAGACCAAAGCAGAAAGGGGAAACTGGGGAGCACCCTCAGTCACCACTGAGTGTGAGAGGTGACGGAAGACGTGGTTGCCAGCTCCCCTTTCACGGCAATTGGTCGGGTTTCCCTCGTGAATTCCTCATGATTGTCCTCCGGGGTCTGTGTCAGGAGATGGGGTGACACCGTATGACATGGGAGCCAGCGCAGGTTAGGGCTGTGAGACTGGGGAGATGCTCGAACACAACGAGTTGGGCACAACCAGGCAAGTCCTTCCTTTTGATTCAGTTTGTGGTAGCGGAGAGACCAGGCACTCTCGGGCACTCAAGTTAATGGAACTTCTGCTCCACTCCACCCAAAACCACTCCGACCAATTCCTTCTTCCTCTGCCACATGCTTTCAGGGGCAAAAGCCACTTGACTTATCCTAACACATATTTCACACTCAGATTGACTCGCTCTTTGCAGTCAGTGCTCCCAGCACCTTGAATCATAGAATCATAGAATGGTTTGCATTGGGAGGGACCTTTAAAGGTCATCTAGTCCAACCGCCCCTGCCATGAGCAGGGCCATCTTCAACTAGATCACGTTGCTCAGAGCCCCGTCCAACCTGACCTTGAATGCTTCCAGGGACGGCGCATCTGCCACCTCTCTGGGCAACCTGTGCCAGTGTTTCGCCACCCTCAGCGCAAAAAAATGTCCTGCTTATAGCTAGTCTGAATCTACCCTCTTCTAGTTTAAAACCATTACCCCTTGTCCTGTTGCAACAGGCCCTACTAAAAACTCGGTCCCCATCTTTCTTATAAGCCCCCTTCGTACTGAAAGGCTGCAATCAGGTCTCCCCGGAGCCTTCTCTTCTCCAGGCTGAACAACCGCAGCTCGCTCTGCTTTTCTTCCCAGGAGAAGGTCTCACCAGAGCGGAGTAGAGGGGCAGAATCCCCTCCCTCGACCTGCTGGCCACGCTGCTTTTGATGCAGCCCAGGATACGGGTGGCGTTCTGGGCAGCGAGCGCACGTTGCCGGCTCACGTCCAGCTTTTCGTCCACCAGTACTCCCCGAGTCCTTCTCGGCAGGGCTGCTCTCAATCCCTTCATCCCCCAGCCTGTATTGATACCGGGGCTTGCCGCGACCCAGGTGCAGGACCTTGCACTTGGCCTTGTTGAACCTCACGAGGTTCACGTGGGCCCGCTTCTCGAGCTTGTCCAGCTCCCTCTGGATGGCATCCCGTCCCTCGGGCGTGCTGTCAACCGCACCACTCAGCTTGGTGTCTCCTGCAAACTTGCTGAGGGTGCACTCGATGCCCCTGTCTATGTCGTTGATGAAGATATTAAACAGTACTGGTCCCCTGAGGGACACCGCTCGTCACCGATCTCCGTCCGCGCATCGAGCCGTTGAGCACTACCCTCTGGATGCGACCATCCGACCACTTCCTTATCCACCGAACAGTCCGTCCATCAGGTCCAACTGAGAGAGGAGGATGTTGGGGGGACTGTGTCAAAGGCCTTACAGAAGTCCAGACAGATGACATGGGTAGCTCTTCCCTCGTCCACTGATGTAGTCACTCCATCAGCGAAGGCCACTGGGTTGGTCGGGCAGCCTATACCCACCAGCTGCTCTCTCGAGGCTTCCTTTTGCATCTCGATTCCTTATTGTCAAATATTTTTAAGAGACTATTTTTCTGTTTTATTGATTGACTTTGCTCTTTGAGGACCCTGACAGAAAGGATTCCCTTCAATTTCACATGAAGAAGAAATGGAAAAGTAAAGGCTTCATCTTTCCCGTGAAACAAAGTGACTCGTTAGCCCTGGGGTCCCCCAAGGCGCCAAACTGGGCTCCAGCCTGCCAGCTGCCTCCAGGAGGGGATCTTGCACTTGTCTCGACACTGAAATCACTCCCTCTTCAGCCTCCTGAGCTGTTGGTAACAGCACCCGAGGAGGTCAGCACTCCCTTGGCTGTGGTTTCCTGCCGTTCTGGGGGACTGTGAGCTCCTCACCGCCCCTCTGACAGTGCCCGGAAAACAGCGCAGAGCTGGGGGCTCAGCCCCGGGTGGGACTGTGTCCCAGCCCTTGGACGGAGCTGCCCGACGGGACGGGCTCCCCAACCCGGGAGGGCAGCTCCCCTGGCTGTGCTCCAGTGCCCCTCCACGAGCACCTGAGAGCCATCCCCACGCAGCCTCGGCCTGGCTGTGAGGTCACAGCGGGGCTGTGAGGTCACAGAGCCCCACGATGCCGCGCCAGTCATAAGCACTGACCGCTCAGCCCCCGGCCCAGACTACTGCAGCAGCAGCAGCAGCAGCAGCAGCAGCAGCAGCAGCGGCAGCAGCAGCAGCAGCAGCAGCAGCAGCAGCAGCATGGTGCGAGCACAGGGGGCCATGGCCCCTGCCCGCCACCTCCTCCTCTCCTCCTCCTCCTGGTGGCCCTGCATGCCAGGGCTGCTCCGTGGCGAGCACGGGGAGCAGGTAAGCGGGTGGTGCTGGTGCAGCCTTTCACAGGCCGGTGGGCTCTTCTGCCCGAGGAGCATGGATGATGGTTTTTTTCCTCCGGTGCTTTCGCGAGGGCTTCCTCTGTGTGCGTGAGAGCTCTCCCGGTAAGAAAGCGCCAGGGGGCCGTACGTTGGTCCATCCGCTCGTCGAGGGGTGTTGCCCATGGCCTGGAAAGAGTGTGTGGAGAGCTGCAAGGAGCCAGCCAAGAGGTCACCAGGCCCCTCTGCCGCTTTGGCAATCTCCACCTACGTCTGGCTCCCACGTTGTTACCTGACCCCCTTCCGGTGCCTGCAGTTCACTCAGGCAGAAGTGGATCCCAACATGCAAGGGAAACGTTTCTCATCTGTGCTTGCTTCTAGATGAGGGCGGTGGCAACGGTTATCCAGCTTCTCGGCTGGACGTTGGTTTGGAGCCCTTGCGGCACCCTGGAGGTACGTTCTCCATGTCCCTTTCCTTGAAACAATACCCACTGACAATGTGGCAACAGCTTAGTCACGTGCAATTTGCCTTAAGATCCTCTCAAGGTCGACGGCTTCCCGACTTCTTGGTCTATTCCTGTCCTCGAGCCTGAGAGCAATCCCACAGGTAAGTCAGTGGGAGGAAGGCGCATCTACCTTTTCATCTTCTTGCCGTCTGACATGCAAGTTGCTCCTTCCGTGGCCAAGGCGCAGACATGGAGAAGAGCAGAGAGGGAACGGGTCAGGCTCAGAGATGTGCTTCGGGGCGCTTTGCCTGGCGAAGCTGTCTTTGCCGGCCCCTCGGAGCCTGAGCTGCTCCCGGTGCCGGCTGCCAAGCCAGCGGGCTTGTTGGGGTTGAGTTTAGAGCTGGTGTGACCTCCAGGGAGCCCCTTCTCCCGGCAGCTCCCTGCGTGGTTCGTTTTGCCCCAGCATGGTGCCATTGCAGGCAGCGCGGTAACTCCTTGCACCATGCTCCTGAGTGGAAGGGAGAGATGGTGCCGTGGAGTAATCCGTCTTTGAATTGCACTCGCTGCCACTCTGATCTGAAGAAGTATCTGGAACTGTGTCACGGGAGCTGTTCTGTCCTGCGCTTCTTTGCAGCCATGCCTGTGGGTGACAGTGATCCAGCTTCCCGGCTGGGTTCCAGGACTGAGCCTCTGGGAGATGGCATGGTACGTCATCATGGCTTTTTCCTCCTTTGGAGAGCTGCCAGCTCAAGCCCAAAGGTCAGCCAGCCGGGCGGCTCGGCAGGTGTGAGGACGGAGACGTGCACGTGTGTGCCCTTCCTTGCGTGATCCCCTTACCGCTTCTGCCGTTCAGTTCTGCGATGTCGATCACAAAAGATGACGGAAGCTTCTCTGCGTGTTTAGTTACAGAAGTGCCCGTAGGGAGGACTTTTCCAGCTCCTCGGCTGGATGCTGGCGCTAGAGCCAGCTGGCATCGCAGGGGTGAGTAGTCTGTCTCTGCTGACCTCACAGGCTGAGTGCTCGGTTTTCTGTAATGTGTTCATGTGAAACTGAACCAATACTTTCTGTTAAGGTCCCCAAGAGCAAAGCCCCAAGCTGAAGGAGGAAAAAAGTCCCAGAGGCATCTGAAGTCCTGAGGCAGATGCTGGAGGAACTGGAGAGAGGACACGGTGGGTACATTTCACTCTGCCTTAGCCGTGGGAGCAGCAACCGGAGGTTTTAGATAGACGTCGGACACGCTGTAGCCTGCACAGCGGGAAGGGGTCGATCAGAGCCTCGCAGCAGCGATGCTGGGCTTCCCGCCTTGCAGGCGCTGGCGAGCCACAGAGACGGTGCAGAGCCTCTGCTGCCAGTTGGGGGTTCCAGCCGAGCGCCAGCGGCAGCTGCTGCCCCATTTTACCAGTACGGCTCGGAGCTGCTTTGTGCAGATGGCGGTAGGCAGATTTGAGCTGCTCCCAGCAGCTCAGGGCGTGGCTGTGGTTCGGAGCAGTGACTAGGCGCAGCCCAAAAGCCAGGCGTTTTTTTCTAAGCCTGATCGATGTCTTTGAGAAGTGGTTGCTCCTGAAGATGCCATCTCCCTGACGGGGAACGGTTCCATCTGATCCACTGTCCCGCTTGCTTTCTCAAGAGTCGGAACGAGAGGCTGTGCGGAAGGAGGCGTTTCCAGAAGGAAGCAGTGGCTCTCTACCAGTCTCTGCCAAAGAAACGGAGGCGATGAAAGCCACCGGCACGCCAGGGTAATTGCTGTCCCATGCTCAGCCGGTGTCACCCATCAGGATCGCTGTGTGTCAGCAGGCTCTTCCCCCGGTGCCCGCTCTTGCACCTCACGTCAGCAGCCAAAGCTGAAAGTGTTTTTGGGGTCGAGGCATCTGCAGCACGTTCGCAGGTGATGGAAACGGGACTCTTAATCGAATGTACCTCCCGCGGTGGCTGCATCCCAGAGTCCCTAGAGGCCAAGGCCCAAGGGCAGCACAGAGCGGGATCCCTCCGTGAGCTGAGGTCCAGAGCGATGCCCTGACTCCCAGATCGGCAGGGGCTTCGAGGGAACCTCCCCGTCCTCCTCCATCCTCTGTGCCTGAGCCCTGCTGAGGCTTTACCTGTCGTCTCTGCTTTTTGGCAGCGCTGTCAAAGCCCGGAGAAGACCACCACGGCGGCGTATATGAATTTTTTCGAACGGACTCAGGTACTGAGCAGTCTTGCTGGGTCCCTAAGTGGGAGACGCGTCCAAAACTGGGAGCGGCTGCAAGCAGTGCCCATGCTGGAGAAAAGGCAGAAGGGAGAACAAGGCTCCGGTGTCTCTCAGAGGGCCTGACGCCGTCCCCTCGGGGTGTGGGAGCTGGCCCGGCGGGAGGGAGAGTTGGGGGTGGCATGCCTGCTGCAGGGATGGTTTGTGTCCGTGTCCCTCGAAGGAGCGACTGGTCAAGCAGCTGCGCTCCCCCCGGGCTCTCCTTCTGGCCTGCCGAGTTTTGTTCGCTGGGACAACCTGTCCCAAAGGGTGGGAGCGTGCCTCCAGGCACCAGCTCCGGGGGGAAACAGAGAACTTCCCGGCCATATCAAACGTGCTGCAAGCTTACCAGTGGTGCACAGGACGGCCTAACGTTCCAAATTGCTCCTCCAGATGTGGTCGGCGAGAGAACCACAAGTGTTTACAGTCCCCAGAGCAATGCCCAGAGCTCCGCAAGCGTCTTCTGTCCTCAAGACGTGCGAAGGAACTGTATGATAGGCACAGCAGCACTCCTGATTTCCCTGCCACTTGCGATACTGTTGTGCTGTGTCGTGATCCGGCGGCGGAGGAAGAGAAAACAGTGAGTCATTGATTTTCCCCCCCACTGCTTCCTTCGATGGCTGCTTGTGGCCACGAAGCCTTTCTAGTCAGGCTGCTGTGGAGTGGCGAGTGAGCGGTTGGCCAGAAAACTCTGCGGAGGTTTCTGCTGCTGTCAGGTGCTTTAATTGGCCTCTTAAGTCCTGGGCCTTCCTCTCGGGAGCCCGCTCTGCCTGGAGCCAGCGTTAGCTCAAAGTGGCCCTGCCCGGACAAGAGCAGCCCCCAGGAGCGACAGGCAGAGGCAAAGCAAGGTCAGGACGAGAAAGCGCGGGGGACGAGATTGCCCTAGACAGCGAGAGGCGCCCTCGCGCCCGCTCCTGACCAGCGAACCTGCCGGAGGATTCCCCCTGCTTGGTGGTGCCATGAGGTGCAGGCATCCACCTCAGCCAAGGCGTGCCAGCAGCTCCGCCCGTGGTGGTGAGCCTTGCCAGCTCTGGGCCGTGCTGTGGAGCACAGTCCCTGTGTCCCGTCTGCAGCTGAGGGCCTCAGCGGCCTCCTCTCTCCACAGGCGCCTCTCTGCAGCTTCAGGAGCCCAGCGGGAAAGCGGCGGCTGGCCCTCGCGCCCGGACAGCCGCACCAGCCACACCAGCCGCCCCGGCACCCCTGAGAGCTGGACGCAACGCCAGCAGCCGCCGCTCCGGCCTGCAAAACCGGCGCGCCCGCCCTCCCCACGGCCCCCGCGGCCCCCCAGCCCGGCTCCGGCTCCCCAGCTGCTGCGGAACCAGCCCAGCGCCTTCCAGCCCCAGCCCCAACCAAAAACGGCCCCCCCGCCCCCGAGCCCCGTGGTGGGGCCCTACGGCAAGGGCTGAAGGCGGCCCCCGCCAGGGTAGGGGTTGGGGGGCACTGACCAAACAGCCACCCTTAACCCCCAGCACACTGGCAAAGAAATTAAAAGACGACGATAAAGCTGATGGATCTTTAGTCTTTCACCTAATGACACACACTAGCAGCAGGTCTAGCATGAAAATACATTCAGGTTCTAAGCTCCCTGCCTTTTCCTTTGCTTACAAGTGTGCAAGAAAGAGCTCCTGAAACAAAATTAATTTGGCATCCTTTGGCAATCGTGTAAGTGTTAGTGTCGAAAGCCTGAGGACACCAGACACCTTTTGAACTGAAGGCAGGTGATTTTCTCAGAAAACACGAATGTCCTGCAGAGGACGCACCCCCGACACACAGCTACAGGGATCAGCCGTTTCTCTCCAAATAGAGAGGGACAGAGCTCTCGCACAAGTGTCCGGGTGGCACCTAGAGCAAACCCCGCGAGGCACCAGCACTGGCTGCGCCCCATGCCCGGGCGCAGCCATGGGTGCCCACGGTGTCGGCAGGCAGGAGCCAGGCACGGGGCTCCTCCGACCGGCAGCGGGGCCCCGAGGGGCTGGGGGAGCCCACAACCATGGCCAGCAACAGACAGCGACACCAACCTGGCTGACGCACGGTGCGGGAGGCAGTGATGGGAGCCCGACCTGGCCAGTCTCAAGAGCACCTCCAGGGACACAAGCCTGACAAGCCAATGTCCTGGAGGCCAAACAAAGGGCCTCACTAATTAATGGGCCCTGGGAGGGGCCTAATTGATGGGCCATCACCAATTGGGGGTGGCCAATTGGGCTTCACCCACAGGCAAGGCACCCTAGGCCAGACTGACTTTTGGTTTGATGCAATCCTCCTGTTGAGAGAACAGCAGGGCTGGAGTCTTTTTTCCCCCTATTTGTCACAGACTCGTTGATAGCGTGCAGGGGACCTAACTTCAGACACCTCAGCTACTGACACCTGCTCCAGCCCCCTCATCACCTCTGTGGCCCTGCTCTGGACCCGCTCAAGCAGGTCCATGTCTGTCTTCTGCTCTTGACCACTGTACACCCCACGGATGAAAACCAGGGGAGAACCTCACCTAAAGTCAATGCAATAGAAAAGACCCAGCCTGTCTCTGTACAAAAGACCAAAGCAGAAAGGGGAAACTGGGGAGCACCCTCAGTCACCACTGAGTGTGAGAGGTGACGGAAGACGTGGTTGCCAGCTCCCTTTCACGGCAATTGGTCGGGTTTCCCTCGTGAATTCCTCATGATTGTCCTCCGGGGTCTGTGTCAGGAGATGGGGTGACACCGTATGACATGGGAGCCAGCGCAGGTTAGGGCTGTGAGACTGGGGAGATGCTCGAACACAACGAGTTGGGCACAACCAGGCAAGTCCTTCCTTTTGATTCAGTTTGTGGTAGCGGAGAGACCAGGCACTCTCGGGCGCTCAAGTTAATGGAACTTCTGCTCCACTCCACCCAAAACCACTCCGACCAATTCCTTCTTCCTCTGCCACATGCTTTCAGGGGCAAAAGCCACTTGACTTATCCTAACACATATTTCACACTCAGATTGACTCGCTCTTTGCAGTCAGTGCTCCCAGCACCTTGAATCATAGAATCATAGAATGGTTTGCATTGGGAGGGACCTTTAAAGGTCATCTAGTCCAACCGCCCTGCCATGAGCAGGGCCATCTTCAACTAGATCACGTTGCTCAGAGCCCCGTCCAACCTGACCTTGAATGCTTCCAGGGACGGGGCATCTGCCACCTCTCTGGGCAACCTGTGCCAGTGTTTCGCCACCCTCAGCGCAAAAAAATGTCCTGCTTATAGCTAGTCTGAATCTACCCTCTTCTAGTTTAAAACCATTACCCCTTGTCCTGTTGCAACAGGCCCTACTAAAAACTCGGTCCCCATCTTTCTTATAAGCCCCCTTCAAGTACTGAAAGGCTGCAATCAGGTCTCCCGGAGCCTTCTCTTCTCCAGGCTGAACAACCGCAGCTCGCTCTGCTTTTCTTCCCAGGAGAAGGTCTCACCAGAGCGGAGTAGAGGGGCAGAATCCCCTCCCTCGACCTGCTGGCCACGCTGCTTTTGATGCAGCCCAGGATACGGGTGGCGTTCTGGGCAGCGAGCGCACGTTGCCGGCTCACGTCCAGCTTTTCGTCCACCAGTACTCCCCGAGTCCTTCTCGGCAGGGCTGCTCTCAATCCCTTCATCCCCCAGCCTGTATTGATACCGGGGCTTGCCGCGACCCAGGTGCAGGACCTTGCACTTGGCCTTGTTGAACCTCACGAGGTTCACGTGGGCCCGCTTCTCGAGCTTGTCCAGCTCCCTCTGGATGGCATCCCGTCCCTCGGGCGTGCTGTCAACCGCACCACTCAGCTTGGTGTCTCCTGCAAACTTGCTGAGGGTGCACTCGATGCCCCTGTCTATGTCGTTGATGAAGATATTAAACAGTACTGGTCCCCTGAGGGACACCGCTCGTCACCGATCTCCGTCCGCGCATCAAGCCGTTGAGCACTACCCTCTGGATGCGACCATCCGACCACTTCCTTATCCACCGAACAGTCCGTCCATCAGGTCCAACTGAGAGAGGAGGATGTTGGGGGGGACTGTGTCAAAGGCCTTACAGAAGTCCAGACAGATGACATGGGTAGCTCTTCCCTCGTCCACTGATGTAGTCACTCCATCAGCGAAGGCCACTGGGTTGGTCGGGCAGCCTATACCCACCAGCTGCTCTCTCGAGGCTTCCTTTTGCAGGATCCTCTCAAGGTCGACGGCTTCCCGACTTCTTGGTCTATTCCTGTCCTCGAGCCTGAGAGCAATCCCACAGGTAAGTCAGTGGGAGGAAGGCGCATCTACCTTTTCATCTTCTTGCCGTCTGACATGCAAGTTGCTCCTTCCGTGGCCAAGGCGCAGACATGGAGAAGAGCAGAGAGGGAACGGGTCAGGCTCAGAGATGTGCTTCGGGGCGCTTTGCCTGGCGAAGCTGTCTTTGCCGGCCCCTCGGAGCCTGAGCTGCTCCCGGTGCCGGCTGCCAAGCCAGCGGGCTTGTTGGGGTTGAGTTTAGAGCTGGTGTGACCTCCAGGGAGCCCCTTCTCCCGGCAGCTCCCTGCGTGGTTCGTTTTGCCCCAGCATGGTGCCATTGCAGGCACGCGGTAACTCCTTGCACCATGCTCCTGAGTGGAAGGGAGAGATGAGTGCCGTGGAGTAATCCCGTCTTTGAATTGCACTCGCTGCCACTCTGATCTGAAGAAGTATCTGGAACTGTGTCACGGGAGCTGTTCTGTCCTGCGCTTCTTTGCAGCCATGCCTGTGGGTGACAGTGATCCAGCTTCCCGGCTGGGTTCCAGGACTGAGCCTCTGGGAGATGGCATGGGTACGTCATCATGGCTTTTTCCTCCCTTTGAGAGCTGCCAGCTCAAAGCCCAAAGGTCAGCCAGCCGGGCGGCTCGGCAGGTGTGAGGACGGAGACGTGCACGTGTGTGCCCTCTCCTTGCGTGATCCCCTTACCGCTTCTGCCGTTCAGTTCTGCCGATGTCGATCACAAAAGATGACGGAAGCTTCTCTGCGTGTTTAGTTACAGAAGTGCCCGTAGGGAGGACTTTTCCAGCTCCTCGGCTGGATGCTGCGCTAGAGCCCAGCTGGCATCGCAGGGGTGAGTAGTCTGTCTCTGCTGACCTCACAGGCTGAGTGCTCGGTTTCTGTAATGTGTTCATGTGAAACTGAACCAAATACTTTCTGTTAAGGTCCTCCAAGAGCAAAGCCCCAAGCTGAAGGAGGAAAAAAGTCCCCAGAGGCATCTGAAGTCCTGAGGCAGATGCTGGAGGAACTGGAGAGAGGACACGGTGGGTACATTTCACTCTGCCTTAGCCGTGGGAGTCAGCAACCGGAGGTTTTAGATAGACGTCGGGACACGCTGTAGCCTGCACAGCGGGAAGGGGTCGATCAGAGCCTCGCAGCAGCGATGCTGGGCTTCCCGCCTTGCAGGCGCTGGCGAGCCCCAGAGACGGTGCAGAGCCTCTGCTGCCAGTTGGGGTTCCAGCCGAGCGCCAGCGGCAGCTGCTGCCCCACTTTTACCAGTACGGCTCGGAGCTGCTTTGTGCAGATGGCGGTAGGCAGATTTGAGCTGCTCCCAGCAGCTCAGGCGTGGCTGTGGTTCGGAGCAGTGACTAGGCGCAGCCCCAAAAGCCCAGGCGTTTTTTCTAAGCCTGATCGATGTCTTTGAGAAGTGTTGCCTCCTGAAGATGCCATCTCCCTGACGGGGAACGGTTCCATCTGATCCAACTGTCCCGCTTGCTTTCTCAAGAGTCGGAACGAGAGGCTGTGCGGAAGCAGGCGTTTCCAGAAGGAAGCAGTGGCTCTCTACCAGTCTCTGCCAAAGAAACGGAGGCGATGAAAGCCACCGGCACGCCAGGTAATTGCTGTCCCATGCTCAGCCGGTGTCACCCATCAGGATCGCTGTGTGTCAGCAGGCTCTTCCCCGGTGCCCGCTCTTGCACCTCACGTCAGCAGCCAAAGCTGAAAGTGTTTTGGGGTCGAGGCATCTGCAGCACGTTCCGCAGGTGATGGAAACGGGACTCTTAATCGAATGTACCTCCCGCGGTGGCTGCATCCCAGAGTCCCTAGAGGCCCAAGGCCCAAGGGCAGCACAGAGCGGGATCCCTCCCGTGAGCTGAGGTCCAGAGCGATGCCCTGACTCCCAGATCGGGCAGGGGCTTCGAGGGAACCTCCCCGTCCTCCTCCATCCTCTGTGCCTGAGCCCTGCTGAGGCTTTACCTGTCGTCTCTGCTTTTGGCAGCGCTGTCAAAGCCCGGAGAAGACCACCACGGCGGCGTATATGAATTTTTTCGAACGGACTCAGGTACTGAGCAGTCTTGCTGGGGTCCCTAAGTGGGAGACGCGTCCCAAAACTGGGAGCGGCTGCAAGCAGTGCCCATGCTGGAGAAAAGGCAGAAGGGGAGAACAAGGCTCCGGTGTCTCCTCAGAGGGCCTGACGCCGTCCCCTCGGGGTGTGGGAGCTGGCCCGGCGGGAGGGAGAGTTGGGGGTGGCATGCCTGCTGCAGGGATGGTTTGTGTCCGTGTCCCTCGAAGGAGCGACTGGTCAAGCAGCTGCGCTCCCCCCCGGGCTCTCCTTCTGGCCTGCCGAGTTTTGTTCGCTGGGACAACCTGTCCCAAAGGGTGGGAGCGTGCCTCCAGGCACCAGCTCCGGGGGGAAACAGAGAACTTCCCGGCCATATCAAACGTGCTGCAAGCTTACCAGTGGTGCACAGGACGGCCTAACGTTCCAAATTGCTCCTCCAGATGTGGTCGGCGAGAGAACCACAAGTGTTTACAGTCCCCAGAGCAATGCCCAGAGCTCCGCAAGCGTCTTCTGTCCTCAAGACGTGCGAAGGAACTGTATGATAGGCACAGCAGCACTCCTGATTTCCCTGCCACTTGCGATACTGTTGTGCTGTGTCGTGATCCGGCGGCGGAGGAAGAGAAAACAGTGAGTCATTGATTTTCCCCCCACTGCTTCCTTCGATGGCTGCTTGTGGCCACGAAGCCTTTCTAGTCAGGCTGCTGTGGAGTGGCGAGTGAGCGGTTGGCCAGAAAACTCTGCGGAGGTTTCTGCTGCTGTCAGGTGCTTTAATTGGCCTCTTAAGTCCTGGGCCTTCCTCTCGGGAGCCCGCTCTGCCTGGAGCCAGCGTTAGCTCAAAGTGGCCCTGCCCGGACAAGAGCAGCCCCCAGGAGCGACAGGCAGAGGCAAAGCAAGGTCAGGACGAGAAAGCGCGGGGGACGAGATTGCCCTAGACAGCGAGAGGCGCCCTCGCGCCCGCTCCTGACCAGCGAACCTGCCCGAGGATTCCCCCTGCTTGGTGGTGCCATGAGGTGCAGGCATCCACCTCAGCCAAGGCGTGCCAGCAGCTCCGCCCGTGGTGGTGAGCCTTGCCAGCTCTGGGCCGTGCTGTGGAGCACAGTCCCTGTGTCCCGTCTGCAGCTGAGGGCCTCAGCGGCCTCCTCTCTCCACAGGCGCCTCTCTGCAGCTTCAGGAGCCCAGCGGGAAAGCGGCGGCTGGCCCTCGCGCCCGGACAGCCGCACCAGCCACACCAGCCGCCCCGGCACCCCTGAGAGCTGGACGCAACGCCAGCAGCCGCCGCTCCGGCCTGCAAAACCGGCGCGCCCGCCCTCCCCACGGCCCCCGCGGCCCCCCAGCCCGGCTCCGGCTCCCCAGCTGCTGCGGAACCAGCCCAGCGCCTTCCAGCCCCAGCCCCAACCAAAACGGCCCCCCCGCCCCCCGAGCCCCGTGGTGGGGCCCTACGGCAAGGGCTGAAGGCGGCCCCCGCCAGGGTAGGGGTTGGGGGGGCACTGACCAAACAGCCACCCTTAACCCCCAGCACACTGGCAAAGAAATTAAAAGAAGACGATAAAGCTGATGGATCTTTAGTCTTTCACCTAATGACACACACTAGCAGCAGGTCTAGCATGAAAATACATTCAGGTTCTAAGCTCCCTGCCTTTTCCTTTGCTTACAAGTGTGCAAGAAAGAGCTCCTGAAACAAAATTAATTTGGCATCCTTTGGCAATCGTGTAAGTGTTAGTGTCGAAAGCCTGAGGACACCAGACACCTTTTGAACTGAAGGCAGGTGATTTTCTCAGAAAACACGAATGTCCTGCAGAGGACGTACCCCCGACACAGCTACAGGGATCAGCCGTTTCTCTCCAAATAGAGAGGGACAGAGCTCTCGCACAAGTGTCCGGGTGGCACCTAGAGCAAACCCCGCGAGGCACCAGCACTGGCTGCGCCCCATGCCCGGGCGCAGCCGTGGGTGCCCACGGTGTCGGCAGGCAGGAGCCAGGCACGGGGCTCCTCCGACCGGCAGCGGGGCCCCGAGGGGCTGGGGGAGCCCACAACCATGGCCAGCAACAGACAGCAACACCAACCTGGCTGACGCACGGTGCGGGAGGCGGTGATGGGAGCCCCACCTGGCCAGTCTCAAGAGCACCTCCAGGGACACAAGCCTGACAAGCCAATGTCCTGGAGGCCAAACAAAGGGCCTCGCTAATTAATGGGCCCTGGGAGGGGCCTAATTGATGGGCCATCACCAATTGGGGGTGGCCAATTGGGCTTCACCCACAGGCAAGGCACCCTAGGCCAGACTGACTTTTGGTTTGATGCAATCCTCCTGTTGAGAGAACAGCAGGGCTGGAGTCTTTTTTCCCCCTATTTGTCACAGACTCGTTGATAGCGTGCAGGGGACCTAACTTCAGACACCTCAGCTACTGACACCTGCTCCAGCCCCCTCATCACCTCTGTGGCCCTGCTCTGGACCCGCTCAAGCAGGTCCATGTCTGTCTTCTGCTCTTGACCACTGTACACCCCACGGATGAAAACCAGGGGAGAACCTCACCTAAAGTCAATGCAATAGAAAAGACCCAGCCTGTCTCTGTACAAAAGACCAAAGCAGAAAGGGGAAACTGGGGAGCACCCTCAGTCACCACTGAGTGTGAGAGGTGACGGAAGACGTGGTTGCCAGCTCCCCTTTCACGGCAATTGGTCGGGTTTCCCTCGTGAATTCCTCATGATTGTCCTCCGGGGTCTGTGTCAGGAGATGGGGTGACACCGTATGACATGGGAGCCAGCGCAGGTTAGGGCTGTGAGACTGGGGAGATGCTCAAACACAACGAGTTGGGCACAACCAGGCAAGTCCTTCCTTTTGATTCAGTTTGTGGTAGCGGAGAGACCAGGCACTCTCGGGCACTCAAGTTAATGGAACTTCTGCTCCACTCCACCCAAAACCACTCCGACCAATTCCTTCTTCCTCTGCCACATGCTTTCAGGGGCAAAAGCCACTTGACTTATCCTAACACATAGTTCACACTCAGATTGACTCGCTCTTTGCAGTCAGTGCTCCCAGCACCTTGAATCATAGAATCATAGAATGGTTTGCATTGGGAGGGACCTTTTAAAGGTCATCTAGTCCAACCGCCCTGCCATGAGCAGGGCCATCTTCAACTAGATCACGTTGCTCAGAGCCCCGTCCAACCTGACCTTGAATGCTTCCAGGGACGGGGCATCTGCCACCTCTCTGGGCAACCTGTGCCAGTGTTTCGCCACCCTCAGCGCAAAAAAATGTCCTGCTTATAGCTAGTCTGAATCTACCCTCTTCTAGTTTAAAACCATTACCCCTTGTCCTGTTGCAACAGGCCCTACTAAAAACTCGGTCCCCATCTTTCTTATAAGCCCCCTTCAAGTACTGAAAGGCTGCAATCAGGTCTCCCGGAGCCTTCTCTTCTCCAGGCTGAACAACCGCAGCTCGCTCTGCTTTTCTTCCCAGGAGAAGGTCTCACCAGAGCGGAGTAGAGGGGCAGAATCCCCTCCCTCGACCTGCTGGCCACGCTGCTTTTGATGCAGCCCAGGATACGGGTGGCGTTCTGGGCAGCGAGCGCACGTTGCCGGCTCACGTCCAGCTTTTCGTCCACCAGTACTCCCCGAGTCCTTCTCGGCAGGGCTGCTCTCAATCCCTTCATCCCCCAGCCTGTATTGATACCGGGGCTTGCCGCGACCCAGGTGCAGGACCTTGCACTTGGCCTTGTTGAACCTCACGAGGTTCACGTGGGCCCGCTTCTCGAGCTTGTCCAGCTCCCTCTGGATGGCATCCCGTCCCTCGGGCGTGCTGTCAACCGCACCACTCAGCTTGGTGTCTCCTGCAAACTTGCTGAGGGTGCACTCGATGCCCCTGTCTATGTCGTTGATGAAGATATTAAACAGTACTGGTCCCCTGAGGGACACCGCTCGTCACCGATCTCCGTCCGCGCATCGAGCCGTTGAGCACTACCCTCTGGATGCGACCATCCGACCACTTCCTTATCCACCGAACAGTCCGTCCATCAGGTCCAACTGAGAGAGGAGGATGTTGGGGGGGACTGTGTCAAAGGCCTTACAGAAGTCCAGACAGATGACATGGGTAGCTCTTCCCTCGTCCACTGATGTAGTCACTCCATCAGCGAAGGCCACTGGGTTGGTCGGGCAGCCTATACCCACCAGCTGCTCTCTCGAGGCTTCCTTTTGCAGGATCCTCTCAAGGTCGACGGCTTCCCGACTTCTTGGTCTATTCCTGTCCTCGAGCCTGAGAGCAATCCCACAGGTAAGTCAGTGGGAGGAAGGCGCATCTACCTTTTCATCTTCTTGCCGTCTGACATGCAAGTTGCTCCTTCCGTGGCCAAGGCGCAGACATGGAGAAGAGCAGAGAGGGAACGGGTCAGGCTCAGAGATGTGCTTCGGGGCGCTTTGCCTGGCGAAGCTGTCTTTGCCAGCCCCTCGGAGCCTGAGCTGCTCCCGGTGCCGGCTGCCAAGCCAGCGGGCTTGTTGGGGTTGAGTTTAGAGCTGGTGTGACCTCCAGGGAGCCCCTTCTCCCGGCAGCTCCCTGCGTGGTTCGTTTTGCCCCAGCATGGTGCCATTGCAGGCACGCGGTAACTCCTTGCACCATGCTCCTGAGTGGAAGGGAGAGATGAGTGCCGTGGAGTAATCCCGTCTTTGAATTGCACTCGCTGCCACTCTGATCTGAAGAAGTATCTGGAACTGTGTCACGGGAGCTGTTCTGTCCTGCGCTTCTTTGCAGCCATGCCTGTGGGTGACAGTGATCCAGCTTCCCGGCTGGGTTCCAGGACTGAGCCTCTGGGAGATGGCATGGGTACGTCATCATGGCTTTTTCCTCCCTTTGAGAGCTGCCAGCTCAAAGCCCAAAGGTCAGCCAGCCGGGCGGCTCGGCAGGTGTGAGGACGGAGACGTGCACGTGTGTGCCCTCTCCTTGCGTGATCCCCTTACCGCTTCTGCCGTTCAGTTCTGCCGATGTCGATCACAAAAGATGACGGAAGCTTCTCTGCGTGTTTAGTTACAGAAGTGCCCGTAGGGAGGACTTTTCCAGCTCCTCGGCTGGATGCTGCGCTAGAGCCCAGCTGGCATCGCAGGGGTGAGTAGTCTGTCTCTGCTGACCTCACAGGCTGAGTGCTCGGTTTCTGTAATGTGTTCATGTGAAACTGAACCAAATACTTTCTGTTAAGGTCCTCCAAGAGCAAAGCCCCAAGCTGAAGGAGGAAAAAAGTCCCCAGAGGCATCTGAAGTCCTGAGGCAGATGCTGGAGGAACTGGAGAGAGGACACGGTGGGTACATTTCACTCTGCCTTAGCCGTGGGAGTCAGCAACCGGAGGTTTTAGATAGACGTCGGGACACGCTGTAGCCTGCACAGCGGGAAGGGGTCGATCAGAGCCTCGCAGCAGCGATGCTGGGCTTCCCGCCTTGCAGGCGCTGGCGAGCCACAGAGACGGTGCAGAGCCTCTGCTGCCAGTTGGGGTTCCAGCCGAGCGCCAGCGGCAGCTGCTGCCCCACTTTTACCAGTACGGCTCGGAGCTGCTTTGTGCAGATGGCGGTAGGCAGATTTGAGCTGCTCCCAGCAGCTCAGGCGTGGCTGTGGTTCGGAGCAGTGACTAGGCGCAGCCCCAAAAGCCCAGGCGTTTTTTTCTAAGCCTGATCGATGTCTTTGAGAAGTGTTGCCTCCTGAAGATGCCATCTCCCTGACGGGGAACGGTTCCATCTGATCCAACTGTCCCGCTTGCTTTCTCAAGAGTCGGAACGAGAGGCTGTGCGGAAGCAGGCGTTTCCAGAAGGAAGCAGTGGCTCTCTACCAGTCTCTGCCAAAGAAACGGAGGCGATGAAAGCCACCGGCACGCCAGGTAATTGCTGTCCCATGCTCAGCCGGTGTCACCCATCAGGATCGCTGTGTGTCAGCAGGCTCTTCCCCCGGTGCCCGCTCTTGCACCTCACGTCAGCAGCCAAAGCTGAAAGTGTTTTGGGGTCGAGGCATCTGCAGCACGTTCCGCAGGTGATGGAAACGGGACTCTTAATCGAATGTACCTCCCGCGGTGGCTGCATCCCAGAGTCCCTAGAGGCCCAAGGCCCAAGGGCAGCACAGAGCGGGATCCCTCCCGTGAGCTGAGGTCCAGAGCGATGCCCTGACTCCCAGATCGGGCAGGGGCTTCGAGGGAACCTCCCCGTCCTCCTCCATCCTCTGTGCCTGAGCCCTGCTGAGGCTTTACCTGTCGTCTCTGCTTTTTGGCAGCGCTGTCAAAGCCCGGAGAAGACCACCACGGCGGCGTATATGAATTTTTTCGAACGGACTCAGGTACTGAGCAGTCTTGCTGGGGTCCCTAAGTGGGAGACGCGTCCCAAAACTGGGAGCGGCTGCAAGCAGTGCCCATGCTGGAGAAAAGGCAGAAGGGGAGAACAAGGCTCCGGTGTCTCCTCAGAGGGCCTGACGCCGTCCCCTCGGGGTGTGGGAGCTGGCCCGGCGGGAGGGAGAGTTGGGGGTGGCATGCCTGCTGCAGGGATGGTTTGTGTCCGTGTCCCTCGAAGGAGCGACTGGTCAAGCAGCTGCGCTCCCCCCCGGGCTCTCCTTCTGGCCTGCCGAGTTTTGTTCGCTGGGACAACCTGTCCCAAAGGGTGGGAGCGTGCCTCCAGGCACCAGCTCCGGGGGGAAACAGAGAACTTCCCGGCCACATCAAACGTGCTGCAAGCTTACCAGTGGTGCACAGGACGGCCTAACGTTCCAAATTGCTCCTCCAGATGTGGTCGGCGAGAGAACCACAAGTGTTTACAGTCCCCAGAGCAATGCCCAGAGCTCCGCAAGCGTCTTCTGTCCTCAAGACGTGCGAAGGAACTGTATGATAGGCACAGCAGCACTCCTGATTTCCCTGCCACTTGCGATACTGTTGTGCTGTGTCGTGATCCGGCGGCGGAGGAAGAGAAAACAGTGAGTCATTGATTTTCCCCCCCACTGCTTCCTTCGATGGCTGCTTGTGGCCACGAAGCCTTTCTAGTCAGGCTGCTGTGGAGTGGCGAGTGAGCGGTTGGCCAGAAAACTCTGCGGAGGTTTCTGCTGCTGTCAGGTGCTTTAATTGGCCTCTTAAGTCCTGGGCCTTCCTCTCGGGAGCCCGCTCTGCCTGGAGCCAGCGTTAGCTCAAAGTGGCCCTGCCCGGACAAGAGCAGCCCCCAGGAGCGACAGGCAGAGGCAAAGCAAGGTCAGGACGAGAAAGCGCGGGGGACGAGATTGCCCTAGACAGCGAGAGGCGCCCTCGCGCCCGCTCCTGACCAGCGAACCTGCCCCGAGGATTCCCCCTGCTTGGTGGTGCCATGAGGTGCAGGCATCCACCTCAGCCAAGGCGTGCCAGCAGCTCCGCCCGTGGTGGTGAGCCTTGCCAGCTCTGGGCCGTGCTGTGGAGCACAGTCCCTGTGTCCCGTCTGCAGCTGAGGGCCTCAGCGGCCTCCTCTCTCCACAGGCGCCTCTCTGCAGCTTCAGGAGCCCAGCGGGAAAGCGGCGGCTGGCCCTCGCGCCCGGACAGCCGCACCAGCCACACCAGCCGCCCCGGCACCCCTGAGAGCTGGACGCAACGCCAGCAGCCGCCGCTCCGGCCTGCAAAACCGGCGCGCCCGCCCTCCCCACGGCCCCCGCGGCCCCCCAGCCCGGCTCTGGCTCCCCAGCTGCTGCGGAACCAGCCCAGCGCCTTCCAGCCCCAGCCCCAACCAAAACGGCCCCCCCGCCCCCCGAGCCCCGTGGTGGGGCCCTACGGCAAGGGCTGAAGGCGGCCCCCGCCAGGGTAGGGGTTGGGGGGGCACTGACCAAACAGCCACCCTTAACCCCCAGCACACTGGCAAAGAAATTAAAAGACGACGATAAAGCTGATGGATCTTTAGTCTTTCACCTAATGACACACACTAGCAGCAGGTCTAGCATGAAAATACATTCAGGTTCTAAGCTCCCTGCCTTTTCCTTTGCTTACAAGTGTGCAAGAAAGAGCTCCTGAAACAAAATTAATTTGGCATCCTTTGGCAATCGTGTAAGTGTTAGTGTCGAAAGCCTGAGGACACCAGACACCTTTTGAACTGAAGGCAGGTGATTTTCTCAGAAAACACGAATGTCCTGCAGAGGACGTACCCCCGACACAGCTACAGGGATCAGCCGTTTCTCTCCAAATAGAGAGGGACAGAGCTCTCGCACAAGTGTCCGGGTGGCACCTAGAGCAAACCCCGCGAGGCACCAGCACTGGCTGCGCCCCATGCCCGGGCGCAGCCGTGGGTGCCCACGGTGTCGGCAGGCAGGAGCCAGGCACGGGGCTCCTCCGACCGGCAGCGGGGCCCCGAGGGGCTGGGGGAGCCCACAACCATGGCCAGCAACAGACAGCAACACCAACCTGGCTGACGCACGGTGCGGGAGGCGGTGATGGGAGCCCCACCTGGCCAGTCTCAAGAGCACCTCCAGGGACACAAGCCTGACAAGCCAATGTCCTGGAGGCCAAACAAAGGGCCTCGCTAATTAATGGGCCCTGGGAGGGGCCTAATTGATGGGCCATCACCAATTGGGGGTGGCCAATTGGGCTTCACCCACAGGCAAGGCACCCTAGGCCAGACTGACTTTTGGTTTGATGCAATCCTCCTGTTGAGAGAACAGCAGGGCTGGAGTCTTTTTTCCCCCTATTTGTCACAGACTCGTTGATAGCGTGCAGGGGACCTAACTTCAGACACCTCAGCTACTGACACCTGCTCCAGCCCCCTCATCACCTCTGTGGCCCTGCTCTGGACCCGCTCAAGCAGGTCCATGTCTGTCTTCTGCTCTTGACCACTGTACACCCCACGGATGAAAACCAGGGGAGAACCTCACCTAAAGTCAATGCAATAGAAAAGACCCAGCCTGTCTCTGTACAAAAGACCAAAGCAGAAAGGGGAAACTGGGGAGCACCCTCAGTCACCACTGAGTGTGAGAGGTGACGGAAGACGTGGTTGCCAGCTCCCCTTTCACGGCAATTGGTCGGGTTTCCCTCGTGAATTCCTCATGATTGTCCTCCGGGGTCTGTGTCAGGAGATGGGGTGACACCGTATGACATGGGAGCCAGCGCAGGTTAGGGCTGTGAGACTGGGGAGATGCTCGAACACAACGAGTTGGGCACAACCAGGCAAGTCCTTCCTTTTGATTCAGTTTGTGGTAGCGGAGAGACCAGGCACTCTCGGGCACTCAAGTTAATGGAACTTCTGCTCCACTCCACCCAAAACCACTCCGACCAATTCCTTCTTCCTCTGCCACATGCTTTCAGGGGCAAAAGCCACTTGACTTATCCTAACACATATTTCACACTCAGATTGACTCGCTCTTTGCAGTCAGTGCTCCCAGCACCTTGAATCATAGAATCATAGAATGGTTTGCATTGGGAGGGACCTTTAAAGGTCATCTAGTCCAACCGCCCTGCCATGAGCAGGGCCATCTTCAACTAGATCACGTTGCTCAGAGCCCCGTCCAACCTGACCTTGAATGCTTCCAGGGACGGGGCATCTGCCACCTCTCTGGGCAACCTGTGCCAGTGTTTCGCCACCCTCAGCGCAAAAAAATGTCCTGCTTATAGCTAGTCTGAATCTACCCTCTTCTAGTTTAAAACCATTACCCCTTGTCCTGTTGCAACAGGCCCTACTAAAAACTCGGTCCCCATCTTTCTTATAAGCCCCCTTCAAGTACTGAAAGGCTGCAATCAGGTCTCCCGGAGCCTTCTCTTCTCCAGGCTGAACAACCGCAGCTCGCTCTGCTTTTCTTCCCAGGAGAAGGTCTCACCAGAGCGGAGTAGAGGGGCAGAATCCCCTCCCTCGACCTGCTGGCCACGCTGCTTTTGATGCAGCCCAGGATACGGGTGGCGTTCTGGGCAGCGAGCGCACGTTGCCGGCTCACGTCCAGCTTTTCGTCCACCAGTACTCCCCGAGTCCTTCTCGGCAGGGCTGCTCTCAATCCCTTCATCCCCCAGCCTGTATTGATACCGGGGCTTGCCGCGACCCAGGTGCAGGACCTTGCACTTGGCCTTGTTGAACCTCACGAGGTTCACGTGGGCCCGCTTCTCGAGCTTGTCCAGCTCCCTCTGGATGGCATCCCGTCCCTCGGGCGTGCTGTCAACCGCACCACTCAGCTTGGTGTCTCCTGCAAACTTGCTGAGGGTGCACTCGATGCCCCTGTCTATGTCGTTGATGAAGATATTAAACAGTACTGGTCCCCTGAGGGACACCGCTCGTCACCGATCTCCGTCCGCGCATCAAGCCGTTGAGCACTACCCTCTGGATGCGACCATCCGACCACTTCCTTATCCACCGAACAGTCCGTCCATCAGGTCCAACTGAGAGAGGAGGATGTTGGGGGGACTGTGTCAAAGGCCTTACAGAAGTCCAGACAGATGACATGGGTAGCTCTTCCCTCGTCCACTGATGTAGTCACTCCATCAGCGAAGGCCACTGGGTTGGTCGGGCAGCCTATACCCACCAGCTGCTCTCTCGAGGCTTCCTTTTGCAGGATCCTCTCAAGGTCGACGGCTTCCCGACTTCTTGGTCTATTCCTGTCCTCGAGCCTGAGAGCAATCCCACAGGTAAGTCAAATAATTTAAGAGACTATTTTTTCTGTTTTATTGATTGACTTTGCTCTTTGAGGACCCTGACAGAAAGGATTCCCTTCAATTTCACATGAAGAAGAAATGGAAAAGTAAAGGCTTCATCTTTCCCGTGAAACAAGAGTGACTCGTTAGCCCTGGGGTCCCCCAAGGCGCCAAACTGGGCTCCAGCCTGCCAGCTGCCTCCAGGAGGGGATCTTGCACTTGTCTCGACACTGAAATCACTCCCTCTTCAGCCTCCTGAGCTGTTGGTAACAGCACCCGAGGAGGTCAGCACTCCCTTGGCTGTGGTTTCCTGCCGTTCTGGGGGACTGTGAGCTCCTCACCGCCCCTCTGACAGTGCCCGGAAAACAGCGCAGAGCTGGGGGCTCAGCCCCGGGTGGGACTGTGTCCCAGCCCTTGGACGGAGCTGCCCGACGGGACGGGCTCCCCAACCCGGGAGGGCAGCTCCCCTGGCTGTGCTCCAGTGCCCCTCCACGAGCACCTGAGAGCCATCCCCACGCAGCCTCGGCCTGGCTGTGAGGTCACAGCGGGGCTGTGAGGTCACAGAGCCCCACGATGCCGCGCCAGTCATAAGCACTGACCGCTCAGCCCCCGGCCCAGACTACTGCAGCAGCAGCAGCAGCAGCAGCAGCAGCAGCAGCGGCCACAGCGGCAGCAGCAGCAGCAGCAGCAGCAGCAGCAGCAGCAGCATGGTGCGAGCACAGGGGGCCATGGCCCCTGCCCGCCACCTCCTCCTCCTCCTCCTCCTCCTGGTGGCCCTGCATGCCAGGGCTGCTCCGTGGCGAGCACGGGGAGCAGGTAAGCGGGTGGTGCTGGTGCAGCCTTTCACAGGCCGGCGGGCTCTTCTCCCCGAGGAGCGTGGATGATGTTTTTTTTCCTCCGGTGCTTTCGCGAGGGCTTCCTCTGTGTGCGTGAGAGCTCTCCCGGTAAGAAAGCGCCAGGGGGCCGTACGTTGGTCCATCCGCTCGTCGAGGGGTGTTGCCCATGGCCTGGAAAGAGTGTGTGGAGAGCTGCAAGGAGCCAGCCAAGAGGTCACCAGGCCCCTCTGCCGCTTTGGCAATCTCCACCTACGTCTGGCTCCCACGTTGTTACCTGACCCCCTTCCGGTGCCTGCAGTTCACTCAGGCAGAAGTGGATCCCAACATGCAAGGGAAACGTTTCTCATCTGTGCTTGCTTCTAGATGAGGGCGGTGGCAACGGTTATCCAGCTTCTCGGCTAGACGTTGGTTTGGAGCCCTTGCGGCACCCTGGAGGTACGTTCTCCATGTCCCTTTCCTTGAAACAATACCCACTGACAATGTGGCAACAGCTTAGTCACGTGCAATTTGCCTTAAGATCCTCTCAAGGTCGACGGCTTCCCGACTTCTTGGTCTATTCCTGTCCTCGAGCCTGAGAGCAATCCCACAGGTAAGTCAGTGGGAGGAAGGCGCATCTACCTTTTCATCTTCTTGCCGTCTGACATGCAAGTTGCTCCTTCCGTGGCCAAGGCGCAGACATGGAGAAGAGCAGAGAGGGAACGGGTCAGGCTCAGAGATGTGCTTCGGGGCGCTTTGCCTGGCGAAGCTGTCTTTGCCAGCCCCTCGGAGCCTGAGCTGCTCCCGGTGCCGGCTGCCAAGCCAGCGGGCTTGTTGGGGTTGAGTTTAGAGCTGGTGTGACCTCCAGGGAGCCCCTTCTCCCGGCAGCTCCCTGCGTGGTTCGTTTTGCCCCAGCATGGTGCCATTGCAGGCACGCGGTAACTCCTTGCACCATGCTCCTGAGTGGAAGGGAGAGATGAGTGCCGTGGAGTAATCCCGTCTTTGAATTGCACTCGCTGCCACTCTGATCTGAAGAAGTATCTGGAACTGTGTCACGGGAGCTGTTCTGTCCTGCGCTTCTTTGCAGCCATGCCTGTGGGTGACAGTGATCCAGCTTCCCGGCTGGGTTCCAGGACTGAGCCTCTGGGAGATGGCATGGGTACGTCATCATGGCTTTTTCCTCCCTTTGAGAGCTGCCAGCTCAAAGCCCAAAGGTCAGCCAGCCGGGCGGCTCGGCAGGTGTGAGGACGGAGACGTGCACGTGTGTGCCCTCTCCTTGCGTGATCCCCTTACCGCTTCTGCCGTTCAGTTCTGCCGATGTCGATCACAAAAGATGACGGAAGCTTCTCTGCGTGTTTAGTTACAGAAGTGCCCGTAGGGAGGACTTTTCCAGCTCCTCGGCTGGATGCTGCGCTAGAGCCCAGCTGGCATCGCAGGGGTGAGTAGTCTGTCTCTGCTGACCTCACAGGCTGAGTGCTCGGTTTCTGTAATGTGTTCATGTGAAACTGAACCAAATACTTTCTGTTAAGGTCCTCCAAGAGCAAAGCCCCAAGCTGAAGGAGGAAAAAAGTCCCCAGAGGCATCTGAAGTCCTGAGGCAGATGCTGGAGGAACTGGAGAGAGGACACGGTGGGTACATTTCACTCTGCCTTAGCCGTGGGAGTCAGCAACCGGAGGTTTTAGATAGACGTCGGGACACGCTGTAGCCTGCACAGCGGGAAGGGGTCGATCAGAGCCTCGCAGCAGCGATGCTGGGCTTCCCGCCTTGCAGGCGCTGGCGAGCCACAGAGACGGTGCAGAGCCTCTGCTGCCAGTTGGGGTTCCAGCCGAGCGCCAGCGGCAGCTGCTGCCCCACTTTTACCAGTACGGCTCGGAGCTGCTTTGTGCAGATGGCGGTAGGCAGATTTGAGCTGCTCCCAGCAGCTCAGGCATGGCTGTGGTTCGGAGCAGTGACTAGGCGCAGCCCCAAAAGCCCAGGCGTTTTTTCTAAGCCTGATCGATGTCTTTGAGAAGTGTTGCCTCCTGAAGATGCCATCTCCCTGACGGGGAACGGTTCCATCTGATCCAACTGTCCCGCTTGCTTTCTCAAGAGTCGGAACGAGAGGCTGTGCGGAAGGAGGCGTTTCCAGAAGGAAGCAGTGGCTCTCTACCAGTCTCTGCCAAAGAAACGGAGGCGATGAAAGCCACCGGCACGCCAGGTAATTGCTGTCCCATGCTCAGCCGGTGTCACCCATCAGGATCGCTGTGTGTCAGCAGGCTCTTCCCCCGGTGCCCGCTCTTGCACCTCACGTCAGCAGCCAAAGCTGAAAGTGTTTTGGGGTCGAGGCATCTGCAGCACGTTCCGCAGGTGATGGAAACGGGACTCTTAATCGAATGTACCTCCCGCGGTGGCTGCATCCCAGAGTCCCTAGAGGCCCAAGGCCCAAGGGCAGCACAGAGCGGGATCCCTCCCGTGAGCTGAGGTCCAGAGCGATGCCCTGACTCCCAGATCGGGCAGGGGCTTCGAGGGAACCTCCCCGTCCTCCTCCATCCTCTGTGCCTGAGCCCTGCTGAGGCTTTACCTGTCGTCTCTGCTTTTTGGCAGCGCTGTCAAAGCCCGGAGAAGACCACCACGGCGGCGTATATGAATTTTTTCGAACGGACTCAGGTACTGAGCAGTCTTGCTGGGGTCCCTAAGTGGGAGACGCGTCCCAAAACTGGGAGCGGCTGCAAGCAGTGCCCATGCTGGAGAAAAGGCAGAAGGGGAGAACAAGGCTCCGGTGTCTCCTCAGAGGGCCTGACGCCGTCCCCTCGGGGTGTGGGAGCTGGCCCGGCGGGAGGGAGAGTTGGGGGTGGCATGCCTGCTGCAGGGATGGTTTGTGTCCGTGTCCCTCGAAGGAGCGACTGGTCAAGCAGCTGCGCTCCCCCCCGGGCTCTCCTTCTGGCCTGCCGAGTTTTGTTCGCTGGGACAACCTGTCCCAAAGGGTGGGAGCGTGCCTCCAGGCACCAGCTCCGGGGGGAAACAGAGAACTTCCCGGCCATATCAAACGTGCTGCAAGCTTACCAGTGGTGCACAGGACGGCCTAACGTTCCAAATTGCTCCTCCAGATGTGGTCGGCGAGAGAACCACAAGTGTTTACAGTCCCCAGAGCAATGCCCAGAGCTCCGCAAGCGTCTTCTGTCCTCAAGACGTGCGAAGGAACTGTATGATAGGCACAGCAGCACTCCTGATTTCCCTGCCACTTGCGATACTGTTGTGCTGTGTCGTGATCCGGCGGCGGAGGAAGAGAAAACAGTGAGTCATTGATTTTCCCCCCCACTGCTTCCTTCGATGGCTGCTTGTGGCCACGAAGCCTTTCTAGTCAGGCTGCTGTGGAGTGGCGAGTGAGCGGTTGGCCAGAAAACTCTGCGGAGGTTTCTGCTGCTGTCAGGTGCTTTAATTGGCCTCTTAAGTCCTGGGCCTTCCTCTCGGGAGCCCGCTCTGCCTGGAGCCAGCGTTAGCTCAAAGTGGCCCTGCCCGGACAAGAGCAGCCCCCAGGAGCGACAGGCAGAGGCAAAGCAAGGTCAGGACGAGAAAGCGCGGGGGACGAGATTGCCCTAGACAGCGAGAGGCGCCCTCGCGCCCGCTCCTGACCAGCGAACCTGCCCGGAGGATTCCCCCTGCTTGGTGGTGCCATGAGGTGCAGGCATCCACCTCAGCCAAGGCGTGCCAGCAGCTCCGCCCGTGGTGGTGAGCCTTGCCAGCTCTGGGCCGTGCTGTGGAGCACAGTCCCTGTGTCCCGTCTGCAGCTGAGGGCCTCAGCGGCCTCCTCTCTCCACAGGCGCCTCTCTGCAGCTTCAGGAGCCCAGCGGGAAAGCGGCGGCTGGCCCTCGCGCCCGGACAGCCGCACCAGCCACACCAGCCGCCCCGGCACCCCTGAGAGCTGGACGCAACGCCAGCAGCCGCCGCTCCGGCCTGCAAAAACCGGCGCGCCCGCCCTCCCCACGGCCCCCGCGGCCCCCCAGCCCGGCTCCGGCTCCCCAGCTGCTGCGGAACCAGCCCAGCGCCTTCCAGCCCCAGCCCCAACCAAAACGGCCCCCCCGCCCCCCGAGCCCCGTGGTGGGGCCCTACGGCAAGGGCTGAAGGCGGCCCCCGCCAGGGTAGGGGTTGGGGGGCACTGACCAAACAGCCACCCTTAACCCCCAGCACACTGGCAAAGAAATTAAAAGACGACGATAAAGCTGATGGATCTTTAGTCTTTCACCTAATGACACACACTAGCAGCAGGTCTAGCATGAAAATACATTCAGGTTCTAAGCTCCCTGCCTTTTCCTTTGCTTACAAGTGTGCAAGAAAGAGCTCCTGAAACAAAATTAATTTGGCATCCTTTGGCAATCGTGTAAGTGTTAGTGTCGAAAGCCTGAGGACACCAGACACCTTTTGAACTGAAGGCAGGTGATTTTCTCAGAAAACACGAATGTCCTGCAGAGGACGCACCCCCGACACACAGCTACAGGGATCAGCCGTTTCTCTCCAAATAGAGAGGGACAGAGCTCTCGCACAAGTGTCCGGGTGGCACCTAGAGCAAACCCCGCGAGGCACCAGCACTGGCTGCGCCCCATGCCCGGGCGCAGCCGTGGGTGCCCACGGTGTCGGCAGGCAGGAGCCAGGCACGGGGCTCCTCCGACCGGCAGCGGGGCCCCGAGGGGCTGGGGGAGCCCACAACCATGGCCAGCAACAGACAGCGACACCAACCTGGCTGACGCACGGTGCGGGAGGCAGTGATGGGAGCCCACCTGGCCAGTCTCAAGAGCACCTCCAGGGACACAAGCCTGACAAGCCAATGTCCTGGAGGCCAAACAAAGGGCCTCACTAATTAATGGGCCCTGGGAGGGGCCTAATTGATGGGCCATCACCAATTGGGGGTGGCCAATTGGGCTTCACCCACAGGCAAGGCACCCTAGGCCAGACTGACTTTTGGTTTGATGCAATCCTCCTGTTGAGAGAACAGCAGGGCTGGAGTCTTTTTTCCCCCTATTTGTCACAGACTCGTTGATAGCGTGCAGGGGACCTAACTTCAGACACCTCAGCTACTGACACCTGCTCCAGCCCCCTCATCACCTCTGTGGCCCTGCTCTGGACCCGCTCAAGCAGGTCCATGTCTGTCTTCTGCTCTTGACCACTGTACACCCCACGGATGAAAACCAGGGGAGAACCTCACCTAAAGTCAATGCAATAGAAAAGACCCAGCCTGTCTCTGTACAAAAGACCAAAGCAGAAAGGGGAAACTGGGGAGCACCCTCAGTCACCACTGAGTGTGAGAGGTGACGGAAGACGTGGTTGCCAGCTCCCCTTTCACGGCAATTGGTCGGGTTTCCCTCGTGAATTCCTCATGATTGTCCTCCGGGGTCTGTGTCAGGAGATGGGGTGACACCGTATGACATGGGAGCCAGCGCAGGTTAGGGCTGTGAGACTGGGGAGATGCTCGAACACAACGAGTTGGGCACAACCAGGCAAGTCCTTCCTTTTGATTCAGTTTGTGGTAGCGGAGAGACCAGGCACTCTCGGGCACTCAAGTTAATGGAACTTCTGCTCCACTCCACCCAAAACCACTCCGACCAATTCCTTCTTCCTCTGCCACATGCTTTCAGGGGCAAAAGCCACTTGACTTATCCTAACACATATTTCACACTCAGATTGACTCGCTCTTTGCAGTCAGTGCTCCCAGCACCTTGAATCATAGAATCATAGAATGGTTTGCATTGGGAGGGACCTTTAAAGGTCATCTAGTCCAACCGCCCTGCCATGAGCAGGGCCATCTTCAACTAGATCACGTTGCTCAGAGCCCCGTCCAACCTGACCTTGAATGCTTCCAGGGACGGGGCATCTGCCACCTCTCTGGGCAACCTGTGCCAGTGTTTCGCCACCCTCAGCGCAAAAAAATGTCCTGCTTATAGCTAGTCTGAATCTACCCTCTTCTAGTTTAAAACCATTACCCCTTGTCCTGTTGCAACAGGCCCTACTAAAAACTCGGTCCCCATCTTTCTTATAAGCCCCCTTCAAGTACTGAAAGGCTGCAATCAGGTCTCCCGGAGCCTTCTCTTCTCCAGGCTGAACAACCGCAGCTCGCTCTGCTTTTCTTCCCAGGAGAAGGTCTCACCAGAGCGGAGTAGAGGGGCAGAATCCCCTCCCTCGACCTGCTGGCCACGCTGCTTTTGATGCAGCCCAGGATACGGGTGGCGTTCTGGGCAGCGAGCGCACGTTGCCGGCTCACGTCCAGCTTTTCGTCCACCAGTACTCCCCGAGTCCTTCTCGGCAGGGCTGCTCTCAATCCCTTCATCCCCCAGCCTGTATTGATACCGGGGCTTGCCGCGACCCAGGTGCAGGACCTTGCACTTGGCCTTGTTGAACCTCACGAGGTTCACGTGGGCCCGCTTCTCGAGCTTGTCCAGCTCCCTCTGGATGGCATCCCGTCCCTCGGGCGTGCTGTCAACCGCACCACTCAGCTTGGTGTCTCCTGCAAACTTGCTGAGGGTGCACTCGATGCCCCTGTCTATGTCGTTGATGAAGATATTAAACAGTACTGGTCCCCTGAGGGACACCGCTCGTCACCGATCTCCGTCCGCGCATCGAGCCGTTGAGCACTACCCTCTGGATGCGACCATCCGACCACTTCCTTATCCACCGAACAGTCCGTCCATCAGGTCCAACTGAGAGAGGAGGATGTTGGGGGGGACTGTGTCAAAGGCCTTACAGAAGTCCAGACAGATGACATGGGTAGCTCTTCCCTCGTCCACTGATGTAGTCACTCCATCAGCGAAGGCCACTGGGTTGGTCGGGCAGCCTATACCCACCAGCTGCTCTCTCGAGGCTTCCTTTTGCAGGATCCTCTCAAGGTCGACGGCTTCCCGACTTCTTGGTCTATTCCTGTCCTCGAGCCTGAGAGCAATCCCACAGGTAAGTCAAATAATTTAAGAGACTATTTTTTCTGTTTTATTGATTGACTTTGCTCTTTGAGGACCCTGACAGAAAGGATTCCCTTCAATTTCACATGAAGAAGAAATGGAAAAGTAAAGGCTTCATCTTTCCCGTGAAACAAGAGTGACTCGTTAGCCCTGGGGTCCCCCAAGGCGCCAAACTGGGCTCCAGCCTGCCAGCTGCCTCCAGGAGGGGATCTTGCACTTGTCTCGACACTGAAATCACTCCCTCTTCAGCCTCCTGAGCTGTTGGTAACAGCACCCGAGGAGGTCAGCACTCCCTTGGCTGTGGTTTCCTGCCGTTCTGGGGGACTGTGAGCTCCTCACCGCCCCTCTGACAGTGCCCGGAAAACAGCGCAGAGCTGGGGGCTCAGCCCCGGGTGGGACTGTGTCCCAGCCCTTGGACGGAGCTGCCCGACGGGACGGGCTCCCCAACCCGGGAGGGCAGCTCCCCTGGCTGTGCTCCAGTGCCCCTCCACGAGCACCTGAGAGCCATCCCCACGCAGCCTCGGCCTGGCTGTGAGGTCACAGCGGGGCTGTGAGGTCACAGAGCCCCACGATGCCGCGCCAGTCATAAGCACTGACCGCTCAGCCCCCGGCCCAGACTACTGCAGCAGCAGCAGCAGCAGCAGCAGCAGCAGCAGCAGCGGCCACAGCGGCAGCAGCAGCAGCAGCAGCAGCAGCAGCAGCAGCAGCATGGTGCGAGCACAGGGGGCCATGGCCCCTGCCCGCCACCTCCTCCTCCTCCTCCTCCTCCTGGTGGCCCTGCATGCCAGGGCTGCTCCGTGGCGAGCACGGGGAGCAGGTAAGCGGGTGGTGCTGGTGCAGCCTTTCACAGGCCGGCGGGCTCTTCTCCCCGAGGAGCGTGGATGATGTTTTTTTTCCTCCGGTGCTTTCGCGAGGGCTTCCTCTGTGTGCGTGAGAGCTCTCCCGGTAAGAAAGCGCCAGGGGGCCGTACGTTGGTCCATCCGCTCGTCGAGGGGTGTTGCCCATGGCCTGGAAAGAGTGTGTGGAGAGCTGCAAGGAGCCAGCCAAGAGGTCACCAGGCCCCTCTGCCGCTTTGGCAATCTCCACCTACGTCTGGCTCCCACGTTGTTACCTGACCCCCTTCCGGTGCCTGCAGTTCACTCAGGCAGAAGTGGATCCCAACATGCAAGGGAAACGTTTCTCATCTGTGCTTGCTTCTAGATGAGGGCGGTGGCAACGGTTATCCAGCTTCTCGGCTGGACGTTGGTTTGGAGCCCTTGCGGCACCCTGGAGGTACGTTCTCCATGTCCCTTTCCTTGAAACAATACCCACTGACAATGTGGCAACAGCTTAGTCACGTGCAATTTGCCTTAAGATCCTCTCAAGGTCGACGGCTTCCCGACTTCTTGGTCTATTCCTGTCCTCGAGCCTGAGAGCAATCCCACAGGTAAGTCAGTGGGAGGAAGGCGCATCTACCTTTTCATCTTCTTGCCGTCTGACATGCAAGTTGCTCCTTCCGTGGCCAAGGCGCAGACATGGAGAAGAGCAGAGAGGGAACGGGTCAGGCTCAGAGATGTGCTTCGGGGCGCTTTGCCTGGCGAAGCTGTCTTTGCCAGCCCCTCGGAGCCTGAGCTGCTCCCGGTGCCGGCTGCCAAGCCAGCGGGCTTGTTGGGGTTGAGTTTAGAGCTGGTGTGACCTCCAGGGAGCCCCTTCTCCCGGCAGCTCCCTGCGTGGTTCGTTTTGCCCCAGCATGGTGCCATTGCAGGCACGCGGTAACTCCTTGCACCATGCTCCTGAGTGGAAGGGAGAGATGAGTGCCGTGGAGTAATCCCGTCTTTGAATTGCACTCGCTGCCACTCTGATCTGAAGAAGTATCTGGAACTGTGTCACGGGAGCTGTTCTGTCCTGCGCTTCTTTGCAGCCATGCCTGTGGGTGACAGTGATCCAGCTTCCCGGCTGGGTTCCAGGACTGAGCCTCTGGGAGATGGCATGGGTACGTCATCATGGCTTTTTCCTCCCTTTGAGAGCTGCCAGCTCAAAGCCCAAAGGTCAGCCAGCCGGGCGGCTCGGCAGGTGTGAGGACGGAGACGTGCACGTGTGTGCCCTCTCCTTGCGTGATCCCCTTACCGCTTCTGCCGTTCAGTTCTGCCGATGTCGATCACAAAAGATGACGGAAGCTTCTCTGCGTGTTTAGTTACAGAAGTGCCCGTAGGGAGGACTTTTCCAGCTCCTCGGCTGGATGCTGCGCTAGAGCCCAGCTGGCATCGCAGGGGTGAGTAGTCTGTCTCTGCTGACCTCACAGGCTGAGTGCTCGGTTTCTGTAATGTGTTCATGTGAAACTGAACCAAATACTTTCTGTTAAGGTCCTCCAAGAGCAAAGCCCCAAGCTGAAGGAGGAAAAAAGTCCCCAGAGGCATCTGAAGTCCTGAGGCAGATGCTGGAGGAACTGGAGAGAGGACACGGTGGGTACATTTCACTCTGCCTTAGCCGTGGGAGTCAGCAACCGGAGGTTTTAGATAGACGTCGGGACACGCTGTAGCCTGCACAGCGGGAAGGGGTCGATCAGAGCCTCGCAGCAGCGATGCTGGGCTTCCCGCCTTGCAGGCGCTGGCGAGCCACAGAGACGGTGCAGAGCCTCTGCTGCCAGTTGGGGTTCCAGCCGAGCGCCAGCGGCAGCTGCTGCCCCACTTTTACCAGTACGGCTCGGAGCTGCTTTGTGCAGATGGCGGTAGGCAGATTTGAGCTGCTCCCAGCAGCTCAGGCGTGGCTGTGGTTCGGAGCAGTGACTAGGCGCAGCCCCAAAAGCCCAGGCGTTTTTTTCTAAGCCTGATCGATGTCTTTGAGAAGTGTTGCCTCCTGAAGATGCCATCTCCCTGACGGGGAACGGTTCCATCTGATCCAACTGTCCCGCTTGCTTTCTCAAGAGTCGGAACGAGAGGCTGTGCGGAAGGAGGCGTTTCCAGAAGGAAGCAGTGGCTCTCTACCAGTCTCTGCCAAAGAAACGGAGGCGATGAAAGCCACCGGCACGCCAGGTAATTGCTGTCCCATGCTCAGCCGGTGTCACCCATCAGGATCGCTGTGTGTCAGCAGGCTCTTCCCCCGGTGCCCGCTCTTGCACCTCACGTCAGCAGCCAAAGCTGAAAGTGTTTTGGGGTCGAGGCATCTGCAGCACGTTCCGCAGGTGATGGAAACGGGACTCTTAATCGAATGTACCTCCCGCGGTGGCTGCATCCCAGAGTCCCTAGAGGCCCAAGGCCCAAGGGCAGCACAGAGCGGGATCCCTCCCGTGAGCTGAGGTCCAGAGCGATGCCCTGACTCCCAGATCGGGCAGGGGCTTCGAGGGAACCTCCCCGTCCTCCTCCATCCTCTGTGCCTGAGCCCTGCTGAGGCTTTACCTGTCGTCTCTGCTTTTTGGCAGCGCTGTCAAAGCCCGGAGAAGACCACCACGGCGGCGTATATGAATTTTTTCGAACGGACTCAGGTACTGAGCAGTCTTGCTGGGGTCCCTAAGTGGGAGACGCGTCCCAAAACTGGGAGCGGCTGCAAGCAGTGCCCATGCTGGAGAAAAGGCAGAAGGGGAGAACAAGGCTCCGGTGTCTCCTCAGAGGGCCTGACGCCGTCCCCTCGGGGTGTGGGAGCTGGCCCGGCGGGAGGGAGAGTTGGGGGTGGCATGCCTGCTGCAGGGATGGTTTGTGTCCGTGTCCCTCGAAGGAGCGACTGGTCAAGCAGCTGCGCTCCCCCCCGGGCTCTCCTTCTGGCCTGCCGAGTTTTGTTCGCTGGGACAACCTGTCCCAAAGGGTGGGAGCGTGCCTCCAGGCACCAGCTCCGGGGGGAAACAGAGAACTTCCCGGCCATATCAAACGTGCTGCAAGCTTACCAGTGGTGCACAGGACGGCCTAACGTTCCAAATTGCTCCTCCAGATGTGGTCGGCGAGAGAACCACAAGTGTTTACAGTCCCCAGAGCAATGCCCAGAGCTCCGCAAGCGTCTTCTGTCCTCAAGACGTGCGAAGGAACTGTATGATAGGCACAGCAGCACTCCTGATTTCCCTGCCACTTGCGATACTGTTGTGCTGTGTCGTGATCCGGCGGCGGAGGAAGAGAAAACAGTGAGTCATTGATTTTCCCCCCCACTGCTTCCTTCGATGGCTGCTTGTGGCCACGAAGCCTTTCTAGTCAGGCTGCTGTGGAGTGGCGAGTGAGCGGTTGGCCAGAAAACTCTGCGGAGGTTTCTGCTGCTGTCAGGTGCTTTAATTGGCCTCTTAAGTCCTGGGCCTTCCTCTCGGGAGCCCGCTCTGCCTGGAGCCAGCGTTAGCTCAAAGTGGCCCTGCCCGGACAAGAGCAGCCCCCAGGAGCGACAGGCAGAGGCAAAGCAAGGTCAGGACGAGAAAGCGCGGGGGACGAGATTGCCCTAGACAGCGAGAGGCGCCCTCGCGCCCGCTCCTGACCAGCGAACCTGCCCGGAGGATTCCCCCTGCTTGGTGGTGCCATGAGGTGCAGGCATCCACCTCAGCCAAGGCGTGCCAGCAGCTCCGCCCGTGGTGGTGAGCCTTGCCAGCTCTGGGCCGTGCTGTGGAGCACAGTCCCTGTGTCCCGTCTGCAGCTGAGGGCCTCAGCGGCCTCCTCTCTCCACAGGCGCCTCTCTGCAGCTTCAGGAGCCCAGCGGGAAAGCGGCGGCTGGCCCTCGCGCCCGGACAGCCGCACCAGCCACACCAGCCGCCCCGGCACCCCTGAGAGCTGGACGCAACGCCAGCAGCCGCCGCTCCGGCCTGCAAAACCGGCGCGCCCGCCCTCCCCACGGCCCCCGCGGCCCCCCAGCCCGGCTCCGGCTCCCCAGCTGCTGCGGAACCAGCCCAGCGCCTTCCAGCCCCAGCCCCAACCAAAACGGCCCCCCCGCCCCCCGAGCCCCGTGGTGGGGCCCTACGGCAAGGGCTGAAGGCGGCCCCCGCCAGGGTAGGGGTTGGGGGGGCACTGACCAAACAGCCACCCTTAACCCCCAGCACACTGGCAAAGAAATTAAAAGACGACGATAAAGCTGATGGATCTTTAGTCTTTCACCTAATGACACACACTAGCAGCAGGTCTAGCATGAAAATACATTCAGGTTCTAAGCTCCCTGCCTTTTCCTTTGCTTACAAGTGTGCAAGAAAGAGCTCCTGAAACAAAATTAATTTGGCATCCTTTGGCAATCGTGTAAGTGTTAGTGTCGAAAGCCTGAGGACACCAGACACCTTTTGAACTGAAGGCAGGTGATTTTCTCAGAAAACACGAATGTCCTGCAGAGGACGCACCCCCGACACACAGCTACAGGGATCAGCCGTTTCTCTCCAAATAGAGAGGGACAGAGCTCTCGCACAAGTGTCCGGGTGGCACCTAGAGCAAACCCCGCGAGGCACCAGCACTGGCTGCGCCCCATGCCCGGGCGCAGCCATGGGTGCCCACGGTGTCGGCAGGCAGGAGCCAGGCACGGGGCTCCTCCGACCGGCAAGCGGGGCCCCGAGGGGCTGGGGGAGCCCACAACCATGGCCAGCAACAGACAGCGACACCAACCTGGCTGACGCACGGTGCGGGAGGCAGTGATGGGAGCCCGACCTGGCCAGTCTCAAGAGCACCTCCAGGGACACAAGCCTGACAAGCCAATGTCCTGGAGGCCAAACAAAGGGCCTCACTAATTAATGGGCCCTGGGAGGGGCCTAATTGATGGGCCATCACCAATTGGGGGTGGCCAATTGGGCTTCACCCACAGGCAAGGCACCCTAGGCCAGACTGACTTTTGGTTTGATGCAATCCTCCTGTTGAGAGAACAGCAGGGCTGGAGTCTTTTTTTCCCCCTATTTGTCACAGACTCGTTGATAGCGTGCAGGGGACCTAACTTCAGACACCTCAGCTACTGACACCTGCTCCAGCCCCCTCATCACCTCTGTGGCCCTGCTCTGGACCCGCTCAAGCAGGTCCATGTCTGTCTTCTGCTCTTGACCACTGTACACCCCACGGATGAAAACCAGGGGAGAACCTCACCTAAAGTCAATGCAATAGAAAAGACCCAGCCTGTCTCTGTACAAAAGACCAAAGCAGAAAGGGGAAACTGGGGAGCACCCTCAGTCACCACTGAGTGTGAGAGGTGACGGAAGACGTGGTTGCCAGCTCCCCTTTCACGGCAATTGGTCGGTTTCCCTCGTGAATTCCTCATGATTGTCCTCCGGGGTCTGTGTCAGGAGATGGGGTGACACCGTATGACATGGGAGCCAGCGCAGGTTAGGGCTGTGAGACTGGGGGAGATGCTCGAACACAACGAGTTGGGCACAACCAGGCAAGTCCTTCCTTTTGATTCAGTTTGTGGTAGCGGAGAGACCAGGCACTCTCGGGCGCTCAAGTTAATGGAACTTCTGCTCCACTCCACCCAAAACCACTCCGACCAATTCCTTCTTCCTCTGCCACATGCTTTCAGGGGCAAAAGCCACTTGACTTATCCTAACACATATTTCACACTCAGATTGACTCGCTCTTTGCAGTCAGTGCTCCAGCACCTTGAATCATAGAATCATAGAATGGTTTGCATTGGGAGGGACCTTTAAAGGTCATCTAGTCCAACCGCCCTGCCATGAGCAGGGCCATCTTCAACTAGATCACGTTGCTCAGAGCCCCGTCCAACCTGACCTTGAATGCTTCCAGGGACGGGGCATCTGCCACCTCTCTGGGCAACCTGTGCCAGTGTTTCGCCACCCTCAGCGCAAAAAAAATGTCCTGCTTATAGCTAGTCTGAATCTACCCTCTTCTAGTTTAAAACCATTACCCCTTGTCCTGTTGCAACAGGCCCTACTAAAAACTCGGTCCCCATCTTTCTTATAAGCCCCCTTCAAGTACTGAAAGGCTGCAATCAGGTCTCCCGGAGCCTTCTCTTCTCCAGGCTGAACAACCGCAGCTCGCTCTGCTTTTCTTCCCAGGAGAAGGTCTCACCAGAGCGGAGTAGAGGGGCAGAATCCCCTCCCTCGACCTGCTGGCCACGCTGCTTTTGATGCAGCCCAGGATACGGGTGGCGTTCTGGGCAGCGAGCGCACGTTGCCGGCTCACGTCCAGCTTTTCGTCCACCAGTACTCCCCGAGTCCTTCTCGGCAGGGCTGCTCTCAATCCCTTCATCCCCCAGCCTGTATTGATACCGGGGCTTGCCGCGACCCAGGTGCAGGACCTTGCACTTGGCCTTGTTGAACCTCACGAGGTTCACGTGGGCCCGCTTCTCGAGCTTGTCCAGCTCCCTCTGGATGGCATCCCGTCCTCGGCGTGCTGTCAACCGCACCACTCAGCTTGGTGTCTCCTGCAAACTTGCTGAGGGTGCACTCGATGCCCCTGTCTATGTCGTTGATGAAGATATTAAACAGTACTGGTCCCCTGAGGGACACCGCTCGTCACCGATCTCCGTCCACGCATCGAGCCGTTGAGCACTACCCTCTGGATGCGACCATCCGACCACTTCCTTATCCACCGAACAGTCCGTCCATCAGGTCCAACTGAGAGAGGAGGATGTTGGGGGGGACTGTGTCAAAGGCCTTTACAGAAGTCCAGACAGATGACATGGGTAGCTCTTCCCTCGTCCACTGATGTAGTCACTCCATCAGCGAAGGCCACTGGGTTGGTCGGGCAGGCCTATACCCACCAGCTGCTCTCTCGAGGCTTCCTTTTGCAGGATCCTCTCAAGGTCGACGGCTTCCCGACTTCTTGGTCTATTCCGTCCTCGAGCCTGAGAGCAATCCCACAGGTAAGTCAAATAATTTAAGAGACTATTTTTTTCTGTTTTATTGATTGACTTTGCTCTTTGAGGACCCTGACAGAAAGGATTCCCTTCAATTTCACATGAAGAAGAAATGGAAAAGTAAAGCTTCATCTTTCCGTGAACAAGAGTGACTCGTTAGCCCTGGGGTCCCCCAAGGCGCCAAACTGGGCTCCAGCCTGCCAGCTGCCTCCAGGAGGGATCTTGCACTTGTCTCGACACTGAAATCACTCCCTCTTCAGCCTCCTGAGCTGTTGGTAACAGCACCCGAGGAGGTCAGCACTCCCTTGGCTGTGGTTTCCTGCCGTTCTGGGGGACTGTGAGCTCCTCACCGCCCCTCTGACAGTGCCCGGAAAACAGCGCAGAGCTGGGGCTCAGCCCCGGGTGGGACTGTGTCCCAGCCCTTGGACGGAGCTGCCCGACGGGACGGGCTCCCCAACCCGGGAGGGCAGCTCCCCTGGCTGTGCTCCAGTGCCCCTCCACGAGCACCTGAGAGCCATCCCCACGCAGCCTCGGCCTGGCTGTGAGGTCACAGCGGGCTGTGAGGTCACAGAGCCCCACGATGCCGCGCCAGTCATAAGCACTGACCGCTCAGCCCCCGGCCCAGACTACTGCAGCAGCAGCAGCAGCAGCAGCAGCAGCAGCAGCAGCGGCCACAGCGGCAGCAGCAGCAGCAGCAGCAGCAGCAGCAGCACAGCATGGTGCGAGCACAGGGGGCCATGGCCCCTGCCCGCCACCTCCTCCTCCTCCTCCTCCTCCTGGTGGCCCTGCATGCCAGGGCTGCTCCGTGGCGAGCACGGGGAGCAGGTAAGCGGGTGGTGCTGGTGCAGCCTTTCACAGGCCGGCGGGCTCTTCTCCCCGAGGAGCGTGGATGATGTTTTTTTTTCCTCCGGTGCTTTCGCGAGGGCTTCCTCTGTGTGCGTGAGAGCTCTCCCGGTAAGAAAGCGCCAGGGGGCCGTACGTTGGTCCATCCGCTCGTCGAGGGGTGTTGCCCATGGCCTGGAAAGAGTGTGTGGAGAGCTGCAAGGAGCCAGCCAAGAGGTCACCAGGCCCCTCTGCCGCTTTGGCAATCTCCACCTACGTCTGGCTCCCACGTTGTTACCTGACCCCCTTCCGGTGCCTGCAGTTCACTCAGGCAGAAGTGGATCCCAACATGCAAGGGAAACGTTTCTCATCTGTGCTTGCTTCTAGATGAGGGCGGTGGCAACGGTTATCCAGCTTCTCGGCTGGACGTTGGTTTTGGAGCCCTTGCGGCACCCTGGAGGTACGTTCTCCATGTCCCTTTCCTTGAAACAATACCCACTGACAATGTGGCAACAGCTTAGTCACGTGCAATTTGCCTTAAGATCCTCTCAAGGTCGACGGCTTCCCGACTTCTTGGTCTATTCCTGTCCTCGAGCCTGAGAGCAATCCCACAGGTAAGTCAGTGGGAGGAAGGCGCATCTACCTTTTCATCTTCTTGCCGTCTGACATGCAAGTTGCTCCTTCCGTGGCCAAGGCGCAGACATGGAGAAGAGCAGAGAGGGAACGGGTCAGGCTCAGAGATGTGCTTCGGGGCGCTTTGCCTGGCGAAGCTGTCTTTGCCAGCCCCTCGGAGCCTGAGCTGCTCCCGGTGCCGGCTGCCAAGCCAGCGGGCTTGTTGGGGTTGAGTTTAGAGCTGGTGTGACCTCCAGGGAGCCCCTTCTCCCGGCAGCTCCCTGCGTGGTTCGTTTTGCCCCAGCATGGTGCCATTGCAGGCACGCGGTAACTCCTTGCACCATGCTCCTGAGTGGAAGGGAGAGATGAGTGCCGTGGAGTAATCCCGTCTTTGAATTGCACTCGCTGCCACTCTGATCTGAAGAAGTATCTGGAACTGTGTCACGGGAGCTGTTCTGTCCTGCGCTTCTTTGCAGCCATGCCTGTGGGTGACAGTGATCCAGCTTCCCGGCTGGTTCCAGGACTGAGCCTCTGGGAGATGGCATGGGTACGTCATCATGGCTTTTTCCTCCCTTTGAGAGCTGCCAGCTCAAAGCCCAAAGGTCAGCCAGCCGGGCGGCTCGGCAGGTGTGAGGACGGAGACGTGCACGTGTGTGCCCTCTCCTTGCGTGATCCCCTTACCGCTTCTGCCGTTCAGTTCTGCCGATGTCGATCACAAAAGATGACGGAAGCTTCTCTGCGTGTTTAGTTACAGAAGTGCCCGTAGGGAGGACTTTTCCAGCTCCTCGGCTGGATGCTGCGCTAGAGCCCAGCTGGCATCGCAGGGGTGAGTAGTCTGTCTCTGCTGACCTCACAGGCTGAGTGCTCGGTTTCTGTAATGTGTTCATGTGAAACTGAACCAAATACTTTCTGTTAAGGTCCTCCAAGAGCAAAGCCCCAAGCTGAAGGAGGAAAAAAGTCCCCAGAGGCATCTGAAGTCCTGAGGCAGATGCTGGAGGAACTGGAGAGAGGACACGGTGGGTACATTTCACTCTGCCTTAGCCGTGGGAGTCAGCAACCGGAGGTTTTAGATAGACGTCGGGACACGCTGTAGCCTGCACAGCGGGAAGGGGTCGATCAGAGCCTCGCAGCAGCGATGCTGGGCTTCCCGCCTTGCAGGCGCTGGCGAGCCACAGAGACGGTGCAGAGCCTCTGCTGCCAGTTGGGGTTCCAGCCGAGCGCCAGCGGCAGCTGCTGCCCCACTTTTACCAGTACGGCTCGGAGCTGCTTTGTGCAGATGGCGGTAGGCAGATTTGAGCTGCTCCCAGCAGCTCAGGCGTGGCTGTGGTTCGGAGCAGTGACTAGGCGCAGCCCCAAAAGCCCAGGCGTTTTTTCTAAGCCTGATCGATGTCTTTTGAGAAGTGTTGCCTCCTGAAGATGCCATCTCCCTGACGGGGAACGGTTCCATCTGATCCAACTGTCCCGCTTGCTTTCTCAAGAGTCGGAACGAGAGGCTGTGCGGAAGGAGGCGTTTCCAGAAGGAAGCAGTGGCTCTCTACCAGTCTCTGCCAAAGAAACGGAGGCGATGAAAGCCACCGGCACGCCAGGTAATTGCTGTCCCATGCTCAGCCGGTGTCACCCATCAGGATCGCTGTGTGTCAGCAGGCTCTTCCCCCGGTGCCCGCTCTTGCACCTCACGTCAGCAGCCAAAGCTGAAAGTGTTTTGGGGTCGAGGCATCTGCAGCACGTTCCGCAGGTGATGGAAACGGGACTCTTAATCGAATGTACCTCCCGCGGTGGCTGCATCCCAGAGTCCCTAGAGGCCCAAGGCCCAAGGGCAGCACAGAGCGGGATCCCTCCCGTGAGCTGAGGTCCAGAGCGATGCCCTGACTCCCAGATCGGGCAGGGGCTTCGAGGGAACCTCCCCGTCCTCCTCCATCCTCTGTGCCTGAGCCCTGCTGAGGCTTTACCTGTCGTCTCTGCTTTTTGGCAGCGCTGTCAAAGCCCGGAGAAGACCACCACGCGGCGTATATGAATTTTTTCGAACGGACTCAGGTACTGAGCAGTCTTGCTGGGGTCCCTAAGTGGGAGACGCGTCCCAAAACTGGGAGCGGCTGCAAGCAGTGCCCATGCTGGAGAAAAGGCAGAAGGGGAGAACAAGGCTCCGGTGTCTCCTCAGAGGGCCTGACGCCGTCCCCTCGGGGTGTGGGAGCTGGCCCGGCGGGAGGGAGAGTTGGGGGTGGCATGCCTGCTGCAGGGATGGTTTGTGTCCGTGTCCCTCGAAGGAGCGACTGGTCAAGCAGCTGCGCTCCCCCCGGGCTCTCCTTCTGGCCTGCCGAGTTTTGTTCGCTGGGACAACCTGTCCCAAAGGGTGGGAGCGTGCCTCCAGGCACCAGCTCCGGGGGAAACAGAGAACTTCCCGGCCATATCAAACGTGCTGCAAGCTTACCAGTGGTGCACAGGACGGCCTAACGTTCCAAATTGCTCCTCCAGATGTGGTCGGCGAGAGAACCACAAGTGTTTACAGTCCCCAGAGCAATGCCCAGAGCTCCGCAAGCGTCTTCTGTCCTCAAGACGTGCGAAGGAACTGTTATGATAGGCACAGCAGCACTCCTGATTTCCCTGCCACTTGCGATACTGTTGTGCTGTGTCGTGATCCGGCGGCGGAGGAAGAGAAAACAGTGAGTCATTGATTTTCCCCCCCACTGCTTCCTTCGATGGCTGCTTGTGGCCACGAAGCCTTTCTAGTCAGGCTGCTGTGGAGTGGCGAGTGAGCGGTTGGCCAGAAAACTCTGCGGAGGTTTCTGCTGCTGTCAGGTGCTTTAATTGGCCTCTTAAGTCCTGGGCCTTCCTCTCGGGAGCCCGCTCTGCCTGGAGCCAGCGTTAGCTCAAAGTGGCCCTGCCCGGACAAGAGCAGCCCCCAGGAGCGACAGGCAGAGGCAAAGCAAGGTCAGGACGAGAAAGCGCGGGGGACGAGATTGCCCTAGACAGCGAGAGGCGCCCTCGCGCCCGCTCCTGACCAGCGAACCTGCCCGGAGGATTCCCCCTGCTTGGTGGTGCCATGAGGTGCAGGCATCCACCTCAGCCAAGGCGTGCCAGCAGCTCCGCCCGTGGTGGTGAGCCTTGCCAGCTCTGGGCCGTGCTGTGGAGCACAGTCCCTGTGTCCCGTCTGCAGCTGAGGGCCTCAGCGGCCTCCTCTCTCCACAGGCGCCTCTCTGCAGCTTCAGGAGCCCAGCGGGAAAGCGGCGGCTGGCCCTCGCGCCCGGACAGCCGCACCAGCCACACCAGCCGCCCCGGCACCCCTGAGAGCTGGACGCAACGCCAGCAGCCGCCGCTCCGGCCTGCAAAACCGGCGCGCCCGCCCTCCCCACGGCCCCCGCGGCCCCCCAGCCCGGCTCCGGCTCCCCAGCTGCTGCGGAACCAGCCCAGCGCCTTCCAGCCCCAGCCCCAACCAAAACGGCCCCCCCCGCCCCCCGAGCCCCGTGGTGGGGCCCTACGGCAAGGGCTGAAGGCGGCCCCCGCCAGGGTAGGGGTTGGGGGGGCACTGACCAAACAGCCACCCTTAACCCCCAGCACACTGGCAAAGAAATTAAAAGACGACGATAAAGCTGATGGATCTTTAGTCTTTCACCTAATGACACACACTAGCAGCAGGTCTAGCATGAAAATACATTCAGGTTCTAAGCTCCCTGCCTTTTCCTTTGCTTACAAGTGTGCAAGAAAGAGCTCCTGAAACAAAATTAATTTGGCATCCTTTGGCAATCGTGTAAGTGTTAGTGTCGAAAGCCTGAGGACACCAGACACCTTTTGAACTGAAGGCAGGTGATTTTCTCAGAAAACACGAATGTCCTGCAGAGGACGCACCCCCGACACACAGCTACAGGGATCAGCCGTTTCTCTCCAAATAGAGAGGGACAGAGCTCTCGCACAAGTGTCCGGGTGGCACCTAGAGCAAACCCCGCGAGGCACCAGCACTGGCTGCGCCCCATGCCCGGGCGCAGCCGTGGGTGCCCACGGTGTCGGCAGGCAGGAGCCAGGCACGGGGCTCCTCCGACCGGCAGCGGGGCCCGAGGGGCTGGGGGAGCCCACAACCATGGCCAGCAACAGACAGCGACACCAACCTGGCCGACGCACGGTGCGGGAGGCAGTGATGGGAGCCCCACCTGGCCAGTCTCAAGAGCACCTCCAGGGACACAAGCCTGACAAGCCAATGTCCTGGAGGCCAAACAAAGGGCCTCGCTAATTAATGGGCCCTGGGAGGGGCCTAATTGATGGGCCATCACCAATTGGGGGTGGCCAATTGGGCTTCACCCACAGGCAAGGCACCCTAGGCCAGACTGACTTTTGGTTTGATGCAATCCTCCTGTTGAGAGAACAGCAGGGCTGGAGTCTTTTTTCCCCCTATTTGTCACAGACTCGTTGATAGCGTGCAGGGGACCTAACTTCAGACACCTCAGCTACTGACACCTGCTCCAGCCCCTCATCACCTCTGTGGCCCTGCTCTGGACCCGCTCAAGCAGGTCCATGTCTTTCTTCTGCTCTTGACCACTGTACACCCCACGGATGAAAACCAGGGGAGAACCTCACCTAAAGTCAATGCAATAGAAAAGACCCAGCCTGTCTCTGTACAAAAGACCAAAGCAGAAAGGGGAAACTGGGGAGCACCCTCAGTCACCACTGAGTGTGAGAGGTGACGGAAGACGTGGTTGCCAGCTCCCCTTTCACGGCAATTGGTCGGGTTTCCCTCGTGAATTCCGCATGATTGTCCTCCGGGGTCTGTGTCAGGAGATGGGGTGACACCGTATGACATGGGAGCCAGCGCAGGTTAGGGCTGTGAGACTGGGGAGATGCTCGAACACAACGAGTTGGGCACAACCAGGCAAGTCCTTCCTTTTGATTCAGTTTGTGGTAGCGGAGAGACCAGGCACTCTCGGGCACTCAAGTTAATGGAACTTCTGCTCCACTCCACCCAAAACCACTCCGACCAATTCCTTCTTCCTCTGCCACATGCTTTCAGGGGCAAAAGCCACTTGACTTATCCTAACACATATTTCACACTCAGATTGACTCGCTCTTTGCAGTCAGTGCTCCCAGCACCTTGAATCATAGAATCATAGAATGGTTTGCATTGGGAGGGACCTTTAAAGGTCATCTAGTCCAACCGCCCCTGCCATGAGCAGGGCCATCTTCAACTAGATCACGTTGCTCAGAGCCCCGTCCAACCTGACCTTGAATGCTTCCAGGGACGGCGCATCTGCCACCTCTCTGGGCAACCTGTGCCAGTGTTTCGCCACCCTCAGCGCAAAAAAATGTCCTGCTTATAGCTAGTCTGAATCTACCCTCTTCTAGTTTAAAACCATTACCCCTTGTCCTGTTGCAACAGGCCCTACTAAAAACTCGGTCCCCATCTTTCTTATAAGCCCCTTCAAGTACTGAAAGGCTGCAATCAGGTCTCCCGGAGCCTTCTCTTCTCCAGGCTGAACAACCGCAGCTCGCTCTGCTTTTCTTCCCAGGAGAAGGTCTCACCAGAGCGGAGTAGAGGGGCAGAATCCCCTCCCTCGACCTGCTGGCCACGCTGCTTTTGATGCAGCCCAGGATACGGGTGGCGTTCTGGGCAGCGAGCGCACGTTGCCGGCTCACGTCCAGCTTTTCGTCCACCAGTACTCCCCGAGTCCTTCTCGGCAGGGCTGCTCTCAATCCCTTCATCCCCCAGCCTGTATTGATACCGGGGCTTGCCGCGACCCAGGTGCAGGACCTTGCACTTGGCCTTGTTGAACCTCACGAGGTTCACGTGGGCCCGCTTCTCGAGCTTGTCCAGCTCCCTCTGGATGGCATCCCGTCCCTCGGGCGTGCTGTCAACCGCACCACTCAGCTTGGTGTCTCCTGCAAACTTGCTGAGGGTGCACTCGATGCCCCTGTCTATGTCGTTGATGAAGATATTAAACAGTACTGGTCCCCTGAGGGACACCGCTCGTCACCGATCTCCGTCCGCGCATCGAGCCGTTGAGCACTACCCTCTGGATGCGACCATCCGACCACTTCCTTATCCACCGAACAGTCCGTCCATCAGGTCCAACTGAGAGAGGAGGATGTTGGGGGGGACTGTGTCAAAGGCCTTACAGAAGTCCAGACAGATGACATGGGTAGCTCTTCCCTCGTCCACTGATGTAGTCACTCCATCAGCGAAGGCCACTGGGTTGGTCGGGCAGCCTATACCCACCAGCTGCTCTCTCGAGGCTTCCTTTTGCATGTCAAATAATTTAAGAGACTATTTTTTCTGTTTTATTGATTGACTTTGCTCTTTGAGGACCCTGACAGAAAGGATTCCCTTCAATTTCACATGAAGAAGAAATGGAAAAGTAAAGGCTTCATCTTTCCCGTGAAACAAGAGTGACTCGTTAGCCCTGGGGTCCCCCAAGGCGCCAAACTGGGCTCCAGCCTGCCAGCTGCCTCCAGGAGGGGATCTTGCACTTGTCTCGACACTGAAATCACTCCCTCTTCAGCCTCCTGAGCTGTTGGTAACAGCACCCGAGGAGGTCAGCACTCCCTTGGCTGTGGTTTCCTGCCGTTCTGGGGGACTGTGAGCTCCTCACCGCCCCTCTGACAGTGCCCGGAAAACAGCGCAGAGCTGGGGGCTCAGCCCCGGGTGGGACTGTGTCCCAGCCCTTGGACGGAGCTGCCCGACGGGACGGGCTCCCCAACCCGGGAGGGCAGCTCCCCTGGCTGTGCTCCAGTGCCCCTCCACGAGCACCTGAGAGCCATCCCCACGCAGCCTCGGCCTGGCTGTGAGGTCACAGCGGGGCTGTGAGGTCACAGAGCCCCACGATGCCGCGCCAGTCATAAGCACTGACCGCTCAGCCCCCGGCCCAGACTACTGCAGCAGCAGCAGCAGCAGCAGCAGCAGCAGCGGCCACAGCGGCAGCAGCAGCAGCAGCAGCAGCAGCAGCAGCAGCATGGTGCGAGCACAGGGGGCCATGGCCCCTGCCCGCCACCTCCTCCTCCTCCTCCTCCTCCTGGTGGCCCTGCATGCCAGGGCTGCTCCGTGGCGAGCACGGGGAGCAGGTAAGCGGGTGGTGCTGGTGCAGCCTTTCACAGGCCGGCGGGCTCTTCTCCCCGAGGAGCGTGGATGATGTTTTTTTTCCTCCGGTGCTTTCGCGAGGGCTTCCTCTGTGTGCGTGAGAGCTCTCCCGGTAAGAAAGCGCCAGGGGGCCGTACGTTGGTCCATCCGCTCGTCGAGGGGTGTTGCCCATGGCCTGGAAAGAGTGTGTGGAGAGCTGCAAGGAGCCAGCCAAGAGGTCACCAGGCCCCTCTGCCGCTTTGGCAATCTCCACCTACGTCTGGCTCCCACGTTGTTACCTGACCCCCTTCCGGTGCCTGCAGTTCACTCAGGCAGAAGTGGATCCCAACATGCAAGGGAAACGTTTCTCATCTGTGCTTGCTTCTAGATGAGGGCGGTGGCAACGGTTATCCAGCTTCTCGGCTGGACGTTGGTTTGGAGCCCTTGCGGCACCCTGGAGGTACGTTCTCCATGTCCCTTTCCTTGAAACAATACCCACTGACAATGTGGCAACAGCTTAGTCACGTGCAATTTGCCTTAAGATCCTCTCAAGGTCGACGGCTTCCCGACTTCTTGGTCTATTCCTGTCCTCGAGCCTGAGAGCAATCCCACAGGTAAGTCAGTGGGAGGAAGGCGCATCTACCTTTTCATCTTCTTGCCGTCTGACATGCAAGTTGCTCCTTCCGTGGCCAAGGCGCAGACATGGAGAAGAGCAGAGAGGGAACGGGTCAGGCTCAGAGATGTGCTTCGGGGCGCTTTGCCTGGCGAAGCTGTCTTTGCCAGCCCCTCGGAGCCTGAGCTGCTCCCGGTGCCGGCTGCCAAGCCAGCGGGCTTGTTGGGGTTGAGTTTAGAGCTGGTGTGACCTCCAGGGAGCCCCTTCTCCCGGCAGCTCCCTGCGTGGTTCGTTTTGCCCCAGCATGGTGCCATTGCAGGCACGCGGTAACTCCTTGCACCATGCTCCTGAGTGGAAGGGAGAGATGAGTGCCGTGGAGTAATCCCGTCTTTGAATTGCACTCGCTGCCACTCTGATCTGAAGAAGTATCTGGAACTGTGTCACGGGAGCTGTTCTGTCCTGCGCTTCTTTGCAGCCATGCCTGTGGGTGACAGTGATCCAGCTTCCCGGCTGGGTTCCAGGACTGAGCCTCTGGGAGATGGCATGGGTACGTCATCATGGCTTTTTCCTCCCTTTGAGAGCTGCCAGCTCAAAGCCCAAAGGTCAGCCAGCCGGGCGGCTCGGCAGGTGTGAGGACGGAGACGTGCACGTGTGTGCCCTCTCCTTGCGTGATCCCCTTACCGCTTCTGCCGTTCAGTTCTGCCGATGTCGATCACAAAAGATGACGGAAGCTTCTCTGCGTGTTTAGTTACAGAAGTGCCCGTAGGGAGGACTTTTCCAGCTCCTCGGCTGGATGCTGCGCTAGAGCCCAGCTGGCATCGCAGGGGTGAGTAGTCTGTCTCTGCTGACCTCACAGGCTGAGTGCTCGGTTTCTGTAATGTGTTCATGTGAAACTGAACCAAATACTTTCTGTTAAGGTCCTCCAAGAGCAAAGCCCCAAGCTGAAGGAGGAAAAAAGTCCCCAGAGGCATCTGAAGTCCTGAGGCAGATGCTGGAGGAACTGGAGAGAGGACACGGTGGGTACATTTCACTCTGCCTTAGCCGTGGGAGTCAGCAACCGGAGGTTTTAGATAGACGTCGGGACACGCTGTAGCCTGCACAGCGGGAAGGGGTCGATCAGAGCCTCGCAGCAGCGATGCTGGGCTTCCCGCCTTGCAGGCGCTGGCGAGCCACAGAGACGGTGCAGAGCCTCTGCTGCCAGTTGGGGTTCCAGCCGAGCGCCAGCGGCAGCTGCTGCCCCACTTTTACCAGTACGGCTCGGAGCTGCTTTGTGCAGATGGCGGTAGGCAGATTTGAGCTGCTCCCAGCAGCTCAGGCGTGGCTGTGGTTCGGAGCAGTGACTAGGCGCAGCCCCAAAAGCCCAGGCGTTTTTTCTAAGCCTGATCGATGTCTTTGAGAAGTGTTGCCTCCTGAAGATGCCATCTCCCTGACGGGGAACGGTTCCATCTGATCCAACTGTCCCGCTTGCTTTCTCAAGAGTCGGAACGAGAGGCTGTGCGGAAGGAGGCGTTTCCAGAAGGAAGCAGTGGCTCTCTACCAGTCTCTGCCAAAGAAACGGAGGCGATGAAAGCCACCGGCACGCCAGGTAATTGCTGTCCCATGCTCAGCCGGTGTCACCCATCAGGATCGCTGTGTGTCAGCAGGCTCTTCCCCCGGTGCCCGCTCTTGCACCTCACGTCAGCAGCCAAAGCTGAAAGTGTTTTGGGGTCGAGGCATCTGCAGCACGTTCCGCAGGTGATGGAAACGGGACTCTTAATCGAATGTACCTCCCGCGGTGGCTGCATCCCAGAGTCCCTAGAGGCCCAAGGCCCAAGGGCAGCACAGAGCGGGATCCCTCCCGTGAGCTGAGGTCCAGAGCGATGCCCTGACTCCCAGATCGGGCAGGGGCTTCGAGGGAACCTCCCCGTCCTCCTCCATCCTCTGTGCCTGAGCCCTGCTGAGGCTTTACCTGTCGTCTCTGCTTTTTGGCAGCGCTGTCAAAGCCCGGAGAAGACCACCACGGCGGCGTATATGAATTTTTTCGAACGGACTCAGGTACTGAGCAGTCTTGCTGGGGTCCCTAAGTGGGAGACGCGTCCCAAAACTGGGAGCGGCTGCAAGCAGTGCCCATGCTGGAGAAAAGGCAGAAGGGGAGAACAAGGCTCCGGTGTCTCCTCAGAGGGCCTGACGCCGTCCCCTCGGGGTGTGGGAGCTGGCCCGGCGGGAGGGAGAGTTGGGGGTGGCATGCCTGCTGCAGGGATGGTTTGTGTCCGTGTCCCTCGAAGGAGCGACTGGTCAAGCAGCTGCGCTCCCCCCGGGCTCTCCTTCTGGCCTGCCGAGTTTTGTTCGCTGGGACAACCTGTCCCAAAGGGTGGGAGCGTGCCTCCAGGCACCAGCTCCGGGGGGAAACAGAGAACTTCCCGGCCATATCAAACGTGCTGCAAGCTTACCAGTGGTGCACAGGACGGCCTAACGTTCCAAATTGCTCCTCCAGATGTGGTCGGCGAGAGAACCACAAGTGTTTACAGTCCCCAGAGCAATGCCCAGAGCTCCGCAAGCGTCTTCTGTCCTCAAGACGTGCGAAGGAACTGTATGATAGGCACAGCAGCACTCCTGATTTCCCTGCCACTTGCGATACTGTTGTGCTGTGTCGTGATCCGGCGGCGGAGGAAGAGAAAACAGTGAGTCATTGATTTTCCCCCCACTGCTTCCTTCGATGGCTGCTTGTGGCCACGAAGCCTTTCTAGTCAGGCTGCTGTGGAGTGGCGAGTGAGCGGTTGGCCAGAAAACTCTGCGGAGGTTTCTGCTGCTGTCAGGTGCTTTAATTGGCCTCTTAAGTCCTGGGCCTTCCTCTCGGGAGCCCGCTCTGCCTGGAGCCAGCGTTAGCTCAAAGTGGCCCTGCCCGGACAAGAGCAGCCCCCAGGAGCGACAGGCAGAGGCAAAGCAAGGTCAGGACGAGAAAGCGCGGGGGACGAGATTGCCCTAGACAGCGAGAGGCGCCCTCGCGCCCGCTCCTGACCAGCGAACCTGCCCGGAGGATTCCCCCTGCTTGGTGGTGCCATGAGGTGCAGGCATCCACCTCAGCCAAGGCGTGCCAGCAGCTCCGCCCGTGGTGGTGAGCCTTGCCAGCTCTGGGCCGTGCTGTGGAGCACAGTCCCTGTGTCCCGTCTGCAGCTGAGGGCCTCAGCGGCCTCCTCTCTCCACAGGCGCCTCTCTGCAGCTTCAGGAGCCCAGCGGGAAAGCGGCGGCTGGCCCTCGCGCCCGGACAGCCGCACCAGCCACACCAGCCGCCCCGGCACCCCTGAGAGCTGGACGCAACGCCAGCAGCCGCCGCTCCGGCCTGCAAAACCGGCGCGCCCGCCCTCCCCACGGCCCCCGCGGCCCCCCAGCCCGGCTCCGGCTCCCCAGCTGCTGCGGAACCAGCCCAGCGCCTTCCAGCCCCAGCCCCAACCAAAACGGCCCCCCGCCCCCCGAGCCCCGTGGTGGGGCCCTACGGCAAGGGCTGAAGGCGGCCCCCGCCAGGGTAGGGGTTGGGGGGGCACTGACCAAACAGCCACCCTTAACCCCCAGCACACTGGCAAAGAAATTAAAAGACGACGATAAAGCTGATGGATCTTTAGTCTTTCACCTAATGACACACACTAGCAGCAGGTCTAGCATGAAAATACATTCAGGTTCTAAGCTCCCTGCCTTTTCCTTTGCTTACAAGTGTGCAAGAAAGAGCTCCTGAAACAAAATTAATTTGGCATCCTTTGGCAATCGTGTAAGTGTTAGTGTCGAAAGCCTGAGGACACCAGACACCTTTTGAACTGAAGGCAGGTGATTTTCTCAGAAAACACGAATGTCCTGCAGAGGACGCACCCCCGACACACAGCTACAGGGATCAGCCGTTTCTCTCCAAATAGAGAGGGACAGAGCTCTCGCACAAGTGTCCGGGTGGCACCTAGAGCAAACCCCGCGAGGCACCAGCACTGGCTGCGCCCCATGCCCGGGCGCAGCCGTGGGTGCCCACGGTGTCGGCAGGCAGGAGCCAGGCACGGGGCTCCTCCGACCGGCAGCGGGGCCCCGAGGGGCTGGGGGAGCCCACAACCATGGCCAGCAACAGACAGCGACACCAACCTGGCCGACGCACGGTGCGGGAGGCGGTGATGGGAGCCCCACCTGGCCAGTCTCAAGAGCACCTCCAGGGACACAAGCCTGACAAGCCAATGTCCTGGAGGCCAAACAAAGGGCCTCGCTAATTAATGGGCCCTGGGAGGGGCCTAATTGATGGGCCATCACCAATTGGGGGTGGCCAATTGGGCTTCACCCACAGGCAAGGCACCCTAGGCCAGACTGACTTTTGGTTTGATGCAATCCTCCTGTTGAGAGAACAGCAGGGCTGGAGTCTTTTTTCCCCCTATTTGTCACAGACTCGTTGATAGCGTGCAGGGGACCTAACTTTAGACACCTCAGCTACTGACACCTGCTCCAGCCCCTCATCACCTCTGTGGCCCTGCTCTGGACCCGCTCAAGCAGGTCCATGTCTTTCTTCTGCTCTTGACCACTGTACACCCCACGGATGAAAACCAGGGGAGAACCTCACCTAAAGTCAATGCAATAGAAAAGACCCAGCCTGTCTCTGTACAAAAGACCAAAGCAGAAAGGGGAAACTGGGGAGCACCCTCAGTCACCACTGAGTGTGAGAGGTGACGGAAGACGTGGTTGCCAGCTCCCCTTTCACGGCAATTGGTCGGGTTTCCCTCGTGAATTCCGCATGATTGTCCTCCGGGGTCTGTGTCAGGAGATGGGGTGACACCGTATGACATGGGAGCCAGCGCAGGTTAGGGCTGTGAGACTGGGGAGATGCTCGAACACAACGAGTTGGGCACAACCAGGCAAGTCCTTCCTTTTGATTCAGTTTGTGGTAGCGGAGAGACCAGGCACTCTCGGGCACTCAAGTTAATGGAACTTCTGCTCCACTCCACCCAAAACCACTCCGACCAATTCCTTCTTCCTCTGCCACATGCTTTCAGGGGCAAAAGCCACTTGACTTATCCTAACACATATTTCACACTCAGATTGACTCGCTCTTTGCAGTCAGTGCTCCCAGCACCTTGAATCATAGAATCATAGAATGGTTTGCATTGGGAGGGACCTTTAAAGGTCATCTAGTCCAACCGCCCCTGCCATGAGCAGGGCCATCTTCAACTAGATCACGTTGCTCAGAGCCCCGTCCAACCTGACCTTGAATGCTTCCAGGGACGGCGCATCTGCCACCTCTCTGGGCAACCTGTGCCAGTGTTTCGCCACCCTCAGCGCAAAAAAATGTCCTGCTTATAGCTAGTCTGAATCTACCCTCTTCTAGTTTAAAACCATTACCCCTTGTCCTGTTGCAACAGGCCCTACTAAAAACTCGGTCCCCATCTTTCTTATAAGCCCCCTTTACGTACTGAAAGGCTGCAATCAGGTCTCCCGGAGCCTTCTCTTCTCCAGGCTGAACAACCGCAGCTCGCTCTGCTTTTCTTCCCAGGAGAAGGTCTCACCAGAGCGGAGTAGAGGGGCAGAATCCCCTCCCTCGACCTGCTGGCCACGCTGCTTTTGATGCAGCCCAGGATACGGGTGGCGTTCTGGGCAGCGAGCGCACGTTGCCGGCTCACGTCCAGCTTTTCGTCCACCAGTACTCCCCGAGTCCTTCTCGGCAGGGCTGCTCTCAATCCCTTCATCCCCCAGCCTGTATTGATACCGGGGCTTGCCGCGACCCAGGTGCAGGACCTTGCACTTGGCCTTGTTGAACCTCACGAGGTTCACGTGGGCCCGCTTCTCGAGCTTGTCCAGCTCCCTCTGGATGGCATCCCGTCCCTCGGGCGTGCTGTCAACCGCACCACTCAGCTTGGTGTCTCCTGCAAACTTGCTGAGGGTGCACTCGATGCCCCTGTCTATGTCGTTGATGAAGATATTAAACAGTACTGGTCCCCTGAGGGACACCGCTCGTCACCGATCTCCGTCCGCGCATCGAGCCGTTGAGCACTACCCTCTGGATGCGACCATCCGACCACTTCCTTATCCACCGAACAGTCCGTCCATCAGGTCCAACTGAGAGAGGAGGATGTTGGGGGGGACTGTGTCAAAGGCCTTACAGAAGTCCAGACAGATGACATGGGTAGCTCTTCCCTCGTCCACTGATGTAGTCACTCCATCAGCGAAGGCCACTGGGTTGGTCGGGCAGCCTATACCACCAGCTGCTCTCTCGAGGCTTCCTTTTGCATGTCAAATAATTTAAGAGACTATTTTTACTGTTTTATTGATTGACTTTGCTCTTTGAGGACCCTGACAGAAAGGATTCCCTTCAATTTCACATGAAGAAGAAATGGAAAAGTAAAGGCTTCATCTTTCCCGTGAAACAAAAGTGACTCGTTAGCCCTGGGGTCCCCCAAGGTGCCAAACTGGGCTCCAGCCTGCCAGCTGCCTCCAGGAGGGGATCTTGCACTTGTCTCGACACTGAAATCACTCCCTCTTCAGCCTCCTGAGCTGTTGGTAACAGCACCCGAGGAGGTCAGCACTCCCTTGGCTGTGGTTTCCTGCCGTTCTGGGGGACTGTGAGCTCCTCACCGCCCCTCTGACAGTGCCCGGAAAACAGCGCAGAGCTGGGGGCTCAGCCCCGGGTGGGACTGTGTCCCAGCCCTTGGACGGAGCTGCCCGACGGGACGGGCTCCCCAACCCGGGAAGGCAGCTCCCCTGGCTGTGCTCCAGTGCCCTCCACGAGCACCTGAGAGCCATCCCCACGCAGCCTCGGCCTGGCTGTGAGGTCACAGCGGGGCTGTGAGGTCACAGAGCCCCACGATGCCGCGCCAGTCATAAGCACTGACCGCTCAGCCCCGGCCCAGACTACTGCAGCAGCAGCAGCAGCAGCAGCAGCAGCAGCAGCAGCAGCATGGTGCGAGCACAGGGGGCCATGGCCCCTGCCCGCCACCTCCTCCTCCTCCTCCTGGTGGCCCTGCATGCCAGGGCTGCTCCATGGCGAGCGCGGGGAGCAGGTAAGCGGGTGGTGCTGGTGCAGCCTTTCACAGGCCGGTGGGCTCTTCTGCCCGAGGAGCATGGATGATGGTTTTTTTCCTCCGGTGCTTTCGCGAGGGCTTCCTCTGTGTGCGTGAGAGCTCTCCCGGTAAGAAAGCGCCAGGGGGCCGTACGTTGGTCCATCCGCTCGTCGAGGGGTGTTGCCCATGGCCTGGAAAGAGTGTGTGGAGAGCTGCAAGGAGCCAGCCAAGAGGTCACCAGGCCCCTCTGCCGCTTTGGCAATCTCCACCTACGTCTGGCTCCCACGTTGTTACCTGACCCCCTTCCGGTGCCTGCAGTTCACTCAGGCAGAAGTGGATCCCAACATGCAAGGGAAACGTTTCTCATCTGTGCTTGCTTCTAGATGAGGGCGGTGGCAACGGTTATCCAGCTTCTCGGCTGGACGTTGGTTTGGAGCCCTTGCGGCACCTGGAGGTACGTTCTCCATGTCCCTTTCCTTGAAACAATACCCACTGACAATGTGGCAACAGCTTAGTCACGTGCAATTTGCCTTAAGATCCTCTCAAGGTCGACGGCTTCCCGACTTCTTGGTCTATTCCTGTCCTCGAGCCTGAGAGCAATCCCACAGGTAAGTCAGTGGGAGGAAGGCGCATCTACCTTTTCATCTTCTTGCCGTCTGACATGCAAGTTGCTCCTTCCGTGGCCAAGGCGCAGACATGGAGAAGAGCAGAGAGGGAACGGGTCAGGCTCAGAGATGTGCTTCGGGGCGCTTTGCCTGGCGAAGCTGTCTTTGCCAGCCCCTCGGAGCCTGAGCTGCTCCCGGTGCCGGCTGCCAAGCCAGCGGGCTTGTTGGGGTTGAGTTTAGAGCTGGTGTGACCTCCAGGGAGCCCTTCTCCCGGCAGCTCCCTGCGTGGTTCGTTTTGCCCCAGCATGGTGCCATTGCAGGCACGCGGTAACTCCTTGCACCATGCTCCTGAGTGGAAGGGAGAGATGAGTGCCGTGGAGTAATCCCGTCTTTGAATTGCACTCGCTGCCACTCTGATCTGAAGAAGTATCTGGAACTGTGTCACGGGAGCTGTTCTGTCCTGCGCTTCTTTGCAGCCATGCCTGTGGGTGACAGTGATCCAGCTTCCCGGCTGGGTTCCAGGACTGAGCCTCTGGGAGATGGCATGGGTACGTCATCATGGCTTTTTTCCTCCCTTTGAGAGCTGCCAGCTCAAAGCCCAAAGGTCAGCCAGCCGGGCGGCTCGGCAGGTGTGAGGACGGAGACGTGCACGTGTGTGCCCTCTCCTTGCGTGATCCCCTTACCGCTTCTGCCGTTCAGTTCTGCCGATGTCGATCACAAAAGATGACGGAAGCTTCTCTGCGTGTTTAGTTACAGAAGTGCCCGTAGGGAGGACTTTTCCAGCTCCTCGGCTGGATGCTGCGCTAGAGCCCAGCTGGCATCGCAGGGGTGAGTAGTCTGTCTCTGCTGACCTCACAGGCTGAGTGCTCGGTTTCTGTAATGTGTTCATGTGAAACTGAACCAAATACTTTCTGTTAAGGTCCTCCAAGAGCAAAGCCCCAAGCTGAAGGAGGAAAAAAGTCCCCAGAGGCATCTGAAGTCCTGAGGCAGATGCTGGAGGAACTGGAGAGAGGACACGGTGGGTACATTTCACTCTGCCTTAGCCGTGGAGTCAGCAACCGGAGGTTTTAGATAGACGTCGGGACACGCTGTAGCCTGCACAGCGGGAAGGGGTCGATCAGAGCCTCGCAGCAGCGATGCTGGGCTTCCCGCCTTGCAGGCGCTGGCGAGCCACAGAGACGGTGCAGAGCCTCTGCTGCCAGTTGGGGTTCCAGCCGAGCGCCAGCGGCAGCTGCTGCCCACTTTTACCAGTACGGCTCGGAGCTGCTTTGTGCAGATGGCGGTAGGCAGATTTGAGCTGCTCCCAGCAGCTCAGGCGTGGCTGTGGTTCGGAGCAGTGACTAGGCGCAGCCCCAAAAGCCCAGGCGTTTTTTCTAAGCCTGATCGATGTCTTTGAGAAGTGTTGCCTCCTGAAGATGCCATCTCCCTGACGGGGAACGGTTCCATCTGATCCAACTGTCCCGCTTGCTTTCTCAAGAGTCGGAACGAGAGGCTGTGCGGAAGGAGGCGTTTCCAGAAGGAAGCAGTGGCTCTCTACCAGTCTCTGCCAAAGAAACGGAGGCGATGAAAGCCACCGGCACGCCAGGTAATTGCTGTCCCATGCTCAGCCGGTGTCACCCATCAGGATCGCTGTGTGTCAGCAGGCTCTTCCCCGGTGCCCGCTCTTGCACCTCACGTCAGCAGCCAAAGCTGAAAGTGTTTTGGGGTCGAGGCATCTGCAGCACGTTCCGCAGGTGATGGAAACGGGACTCTTAATCGAATGTACCTCCCGCGGTGGCTGCATCCCAGAGTCCCTAGAGGCCCAAGGCCCAAGGGCAGCACAGAGCGGGATCCCTCCCGTGAGCTGAGGTCCAGAGCGATGCCCTGACTCCCAGATCGGGCAGGGGCTTCGAGGGAACCTCCCCGTCCTCCTCCATCCTCTGTGCCTGAGCCCTGCTGAGGCTTTACCTGTCGTCTCTGCTTTTTGGCAGCGCTGTCAAAGCCCGGAGAAGACCACCACGGCGGCGTATATGAATTTTTTCGAACGGACTCAGGTACTGAGCAGTCTTGCTGGGGTCCCTAAGTGGGAGACGCGTCCCAAAACTGGGAGCGGCTGCAAGCAGTGCCCATGCTGGAGAAAAGGCAGAAGGGGAGAACAAGGCTCCGGTGTCTCCTCAGAGGGCCTGACGCCGTCCCCTCGGGGTGTGGGAGCTGGCCCGGCGGGAGGGAGAGTTGGGGGTGGCATGCCTGCTGCAGGGATGGTTTGTGTCCGTGTCCCTCGAAGGAGCGACTGGTCAAGCAGCTGCGCTCCCCCCGGGCTCTCCTTCTGGCCTGCCGAGTTTTGTTCGCTGGGACAACCTGTCCCAAAGGGTGGGAGCGTGCCTCCAGGCACCAGCTCCGGGGGGAAACAGAGAACTTCCCGGCCATATCAAACGTGCTGCAAGCTTACCAGTGGTGCACAGGACGGCCTAACGTTCCAAATTGCTCCTCCAGATGTGGTCGGCGAGAGAACCACAAGTGTTTACAGTCCCAGAGCAATGCCCAGAGCTCCGCAAGCGTCTTCTGTCCTCAAGACGTGCGAAGGAACTGTATGATAGGCACAGCAGCACTCCTGATTTCCCTGCCACTTGCGATACTGTTGTGCTGTGTCGTGATCCGGCGGCGGAGGAAGAGAAAACAGTGAGTCATTGATTTTCCCCCCACTGCTTCCTTCGATGGCTGCTTGTGGCCACGAAGCCTTTCTAGTCAGGCTGCTGTGGAGTGGCGAGTGAGCGGTTGGCCAGAAAACTCTGCGGAGGTTTCTGCTGCTGTCAGGTGCTTTAATTGGCCTCTTAAGTCCTGGGCCTTCCTCTCGGGAGCCCGCTCTGCCTGGAGCCAGCGTTAGCTCAAAGTGGCCCTGCCCGGACAAGAGCAGCCCCCAGGAGCGACAGGCAGAGGCAAAGCAAGGTCAGGACGAGAAAGCGCGGGGGACGAGATTGCCCTAGACAGCGAGAGGCGCCCTCGCGCCCGCTCCTGACCAGCGAACCTGCCCGGAGGATTCCCCCTGCTTGGTGGTGCCATGAGGTGCAGGCATCCACCTCAGCCAAGGCGTGCCAGCAGCTCCGCCCGTGGTGGTGAGCCTTGCCAGCTCTGGGCCGTGCTGTGGAGCACAGTCCCTGTGTCCGTCTGCAGCTGAGGGCCTCAGCGGCCTCCTCTCTCCACAGGCGCCTCTCTGCAGCTTCAGGAGCCCAGCGGGAAAGCGGCGGCTGGCCCTCGCGCCCGGACAGCCGCACCAGCCACACCAGCCGCCCCGGCACCCCTGAGAGCTGGACGCAACGCCAGCAGCCGCCGCTCCGGCCTGCAAAACCGGCGCGCCCGCCCTCCCCACGGCCCCCGCGGCCCCCCAGCCCGGCTCCGGCTCCCCAGCTGCTGCGGAACCAGCCCAGCGCCTTCCAGCCCCAGCCCCAACCAAAACGGCCCCCCGCCCCCGAGCCCCGTGGTGGGGCCCTACGGCAAGGGCTGAAGGCGGCCCCCGCCAGGGTAGGGGTTGGGGGGGCACTGACCAAACAGCCACCCTTAACCCCCAGCACACTGGCAAAGAAATTAAAAGACGACGATAAAGCTGATGGATCTTTAGTCTTTCACCTAATGACACACACTAGCAGCAGGTCTAGCATGAAAATACATTCAGGTTCTAAGCTCCCTGCTTTTCCTTTGCTTACAAGTGTGCAAGAAAGAGCTCCTGAAACAAAATTAATTTGGCATCCTTTGGCAATCGTGTAAGTGTTAGTGTCGAAAGCCTGAGGACACCAGACACCTTTTGAACTGAAGGCAGGTGATTTTCTCAGAAAACACGAATGTCCTGCAGAGGACGCACCCCCGACACACAGCTACAGGGATCAGCCGTTTCTCTCCAAATAGAGAGGGACAGAGCTCTCGCACAAGTGTCCGGGTGGCACCTAGAGCAAACCCCGCGAGGCACCAGCACTGGCTGCGCCCCATGCCCGGGCGCAGCCATGGGTGCCCACGGTGTCGGCAGGCAGGAGCCAGGCACGGGGCTCCTCCGACCGGCAGCGGGGCCCGAGGGGCTGGGGGAGCCCACAACCATGGCCAGCAACAGACAGCGACACCAACCTGGCTGACGCACGGTGCGGGAGGCAGTGATGGGAGCCCGACCTGGCCAGTCTCAAGAGCACCTCCAGGGACACAAGCCTGACAAGCCAATGTCCTGGAGGCCAACAAAGGGCCTCACTAATTAATGGGCCCTGGGAGGGGCCTAATTGATGGGCCATCACCAATTGGGGGTGGCCAATTGGGCTTCACCCACAGGCAAGGCACCCTAGGCCAGACTGACTTTTGGTTTGATGCAATCCTCCTGTTGAGAGAACAGCAGGGCTGGAGTCTTTTTTCCCCCTATTTGTCACAGACTCGTTGATAGCGTGCAGGGGACCTAACTTCAGACACCTCAGCTACTGACACCTGCTCCAGCCCCCTCATCACCTCTGTGGCCCTGCTCTGGACCCGCTCAAGCAGGTCCATGTCTGTCTTCTGCTCTTGACCACTGTACACCCCACGGATGAAAACCAGGGGAGAACCTCACCTAAAGTCAATGCAATAGAAAAGACCCAGACTGTCTCTGTACAAAAGACCAAAGCAGAAAGGGGAAACTGGGGAGCACCTCAGTCACCACTGAGTGTGAGAGGTGACGGAAGACGTGGTTGCCAGCTCCCTTTCACGGCAATTGGTCGGGTTTCCCTCGTGAATTCCTCATGATTGTCCTCCGGGGTCTGTGTCAGGAGATGGGGTGACACCGTATGACATGGGAGCCAGCGCAGGTTAGGGCTGTGAGACTGGGGAGATGCTCGAACACAACGAGTTGGGCACAACCAGGCAAGTCCTTCCTTTTGATTCAGTTTGTGGTAGCGGAGAGACCAGGCACTCTCGGGCACTCAAGTTAATGGAACTTCTGCTCCACTCCACCCAAAACCACTCCGACCAATTCCTTCTTCCTCTGCCACATGCTTTCAGGGGCAAAAGCCACTTGACTTATCCTAACACATATTTCACACTCAGATTGACTCGCTCTTTGCAGTCAGTGCTCCCAGCACCTTGAATCATAGAATCATAGAATGGTTTGCATTGGGAGGGACCTTTAAAGGTCATCTAGTCCAACCCCCCTGCCATGAGCAGGGCCATCTTCAACTAGATCACGTTGCTCAGAGCCCCGTCCAACCTGACCTTGAATGCTTCCAGGGACGGGGCATCTGCCACCTCTCTGGGCAACCTGTGCCAGTGTTTCGCCACCCTCAGCGCAAAAAAATGTCCTGCTTATAGCTAGTCTGAATCTACCCTCTTCTAGTTTAAAAACCATTACCCCTTGTCCTGTTGCAACAGGCCCTACTAAAAACTCGGTCCCCATCTTTCTTATAAGCCCCTTCAAGTACTGAAAGGCTGCAATCAGGTCTCCCGGAGCCTTCTCTTCTCCAGGCTGAACAACCGCAGCTCGCTCTGCTTTTCTTCCCAGGAGAAGGTCTCACCAGAGCGGAGTAGAGGGGCAGAATCCCCTCCCTCGACCTGCTGGCCACGCTGCTTTTGATGCAGCCCAGGATACGGGTGGCGTTCTGGGCAGCGAGCGCACGTTGCCGGCTCACGTCCAGCTTTTCGTCCACCAGTACTCCCGAGTCCTTCTCGGCAGGGCTGCTCTCAATCCCTTCATCCCCCAGCCTGTATTGATACCGGGGCTTGCCGCGACCCAGGTGCAGGACCTTGCACTTGGCCTTGTTGAACCTCACGAGGTTCACGTGGGCCCGCTTCTCGAGCTTGTCCAGCTCCCTCTGGATGGCATCCCGTCCCTCGGGCGTGCTGTCAACCGCACCACTCAGCTTGGTGTCTCCTGCAAACTTGCTGAGGGTGCACTCGATGCCCCTGTCTATGTCGTTGATGAAGATATTAAACAGTACTGGTCCCTGAGGGACACCGCTCGTCACCGATCTCCGTCCGCGCATCGAGCCGTTGAGCACTACCCTCTGGATGCGACCATCCGACCACTTCCTTATCCACCGAACAGTCCGTCCATCAGGTCCAACTGAGAGAGGAGGATGTTGGGGGGGACTGTGTCAAAGGCCTTACAGAAGTCCAGACAGATGACATGGGTAGCTCTTCCCTCGTCCACTGATGTAGTCACTCCATCAGCGAAGGCCACTGGGTTGGTCGGGCAGCCTATACCCACCAGCTGCTCTCTCGAGGCTTCCTTTTGCAGGATCCTCTCAAGGTCGACGGCTTCCCGACTTCTTGGTCTATTCCTGTCCTCGAGCCTGAGAGCAATCCCACAGGTAAGTCAAATAATTTAAGAGACTATTTTTTCTGTTTTATTGATTGACTTTGCTCTTTGAGGACCCTGACAGAAAGGATTCCCTTCAATTTCACATGAAGAAGAAATGGAAAAGTAAAGGCTTCATCTTTCCCGTGAAACAAGAGTGACTCGTTAGCCCTGGGGTCCCCCAAGGCGCCAAACTGGGCTCCAGCCTGCCAGCTGCCTCCAGGAGGGGATCTTGCACTTGTCTCGACACTGAAATCACTCCCTCTTCAGCCTCCTGAGCTGTTGGTAACAGCACCCGAGGAGGTCAGCACTCCCTTGGCTGTGGTTTCCTGCCGTTCTGGGGGACTGTGAGCTCCTCACCGCCCTCTGACAGTGCCCGGAAAACAGCGCAGAGCTGGGGGCTCAGCCCGGGTGGGACTGTGTCCCAGCCCTTGGACGGAGCTGCCCGACGGGACGGGCTCCCCAACCCGGGAGGGCAGCTCCCCTGGCTGTGCTCCAGTGCCCCTCCACGAGCACCTGAGAGCCATCCCCACGCAGCCTCGGCCTGGCTGTGAGGTCACAGCGGGGCTGTGAGGTCACAGAGCCCCACGATGCCGCGCCAGTCATAAGCACTGACCGCTCAGCCCCCGGCCCAGACTACTGCAGCAGCAGCAGCAGCAGCAGCAGCAGCAGCAGCAGCGGCCACAGCGGCAGCAGCAGCAGCAGCAGCAGCAGCAGCAGCAGCAGCATGGTGCGAGCACAGGGGGCCATGGCCCTGCCCGCCACCTCCTCCTCCTCCTCCTCCTCCTGGTGGCCCTGCATGCCAGGGCTGCTCCGTGGCGAGCACGGGGAGCAGGTAAGCGGGTGGTGCTGGTGCAGCCTTTCACAGGCGGCGGGCTCTTCTCCCCGAGGAGCGTGGATGATGTTTTTTTTCCTCCGGTGCTTTCGCGAGGGCTTCCTCTGTGTGCGTGAGAGCTCTCCCGGTAAGAAAGCGCCAGGGGGCCGTACGTTGGTCCATCCGCTCGTCGAGGGGTGTTGCCCATGGCCTGGAAAGAGTGTGTGGAGAGCTGCAAGGAGCCAGCCAAGAGGTCACCAGGCCCCTCTGCCGCTTTGGCAATCTCCACCTACGTCTGGCTCCCACGTTGTTACCTGACCCCCTTCCGGTGCCTGCAGTTCACTCAGGCAGAAGTGGATCCCAACATGCAAGGGAAACGTTTCTCATCTGTGCTTGCTTCTAGATGAGGGCGGTGGCAACGGTTATCCAGCTTCTCGGCTGGACGTTGGTTTTGGAGCCCTTGCGGCACCCTGGAGGTACGTTCTCCATGTCCCTTTCCTTGAAACAATACCCACTGACAATGTGGCAACAGCTTAGTCACGTGCAATTTGCCTTAAGATCCTCTCAAGGTCGACGGCTTCCCGACTTCTTGGTCTATTCCTGTCCTCGAGCCTGAGAGCAATCCCACAGGTAAGTCAGTGGGAGGAAGGCGCATCTACCTTTTCATCTTCTTGCCGTCTGACATGCAAGTTGCTCCTTCCGTGGCCAAGGCGCAGACATGGAGAAGAGCAGAGAGGGAACGGGTCAGGCTCAGAGATGTGCTTCGGGGCGCTTTGCCTGGCGAAGCTGTCTTTGCCAGCCCTCGGAGCCTGAGCTGCTCCCGGTGCCGGCTGCCAAGCCAGCGGGCTTGTTGGGGTTGAGTTTAGAGCTGGTGTGACCTCCAGGGAGCCCCTTCTCCCGGCAGCTCCCTGCGTGGTTCGTTTCGCCCAGCATGGTGCCATTGCAGGCACGCGGTAACTCCTTGCACCATGCTCCTGAGTGGAAGGGAGAGATGAGTGCCGTGGAGTAATCCCGTCTTTGAATTGCACTCGCTGCCACTCTGATCTGAAGAAGTATCTGGAACTGTGTCACGGGAGCTGTTCTGTCCTGCGCTTCTTTGCAGCCATGCCTGTGGGTGACAGTGATCCAGCTTCCCGGCTGGGTTCCAGGACTGAGCCTCTGGGAGATGGCATGGGTACGTCATCATGGCTTTTTCCTCCCTTTGAGAGCTGCCAGCTCAAAGCCCAAAGGTCAGCCAGCCGGGCGGCTCGGCAGGTGTGAGGACGGAGACGTGCACGTGTGTGCCCTCTCCTTGCGTGATCCCTTACCGCTTCTGCCGTTCAGTTCTGCCGATGTCGATCACAAAAGATGACGGAAGCTTCTCTGCGTGTTTAGTTACAGAAGTGCCCGTAGGGAGGACTTTTCCAGCTCCTCGGCTGGATGCTGCGCTAGAGCCCAGCTGGCATCGCAGGGGTGAGTAGTCTGTCTCTGCTGACCTCACAGGCTGAGTGCTCGGTTTCTGTAATGTGTTCATGTGAAACTGAACCAAATACTTTCTGTTAAGGTCCTCCAAGAGCAAAGCCCCAAGCTGAAGGAGGAAAAAAGTCCCCAGAGGCATCTGAAGTCCTGAGGCAGATGCTGGAGGAACTGGAGAGAGGACACGGTGGGTACATTTCACTCTGCCTTAGCCGTGGGAGTCAGCAACGGAGGTTTTAGATAGACGTCGGGACACGCTGTAGCCTGCACAGCGGGAAGGGGTCGATCAGAGCCTCGCAGCAGCGATGCTGGGCTTCCCGCCTTGCAGGCGCTGGCGAGCCACAGAGACGGTGCAGAGCCTCTGCTGCCAGTTGGGGTTCCAGCCGAGCGCCAGCGGCAGCTGCTGCCCCACTTTTACCAGTACGGCTCGGAGCTGCTTTGTGCAGATGGCGGTAGGCAGATTTGAGCTGCTCCCAGCAGCTCAGGCGTGGCTGTGGTTCGGAGCAGTGACTAGGCGCAGCCCCAAAAGCCCAGGCGTTTTTTCTAAGCCTGATCGATGTCTTTGAGAAGTGTTGCCTCCTGAAGATGCCATCTCCCTGACGGGGAACGGTTCCATCTGATCCAACTGTCCCGCTTGCTTTCTCAAGAGTCGGAACGAGAGGCTGTGCGGAAGGAGGCGTTTCCAGAAGGAAGCAGTGGCTCTCTACCAGTCTCTGCCAAAGAAACGGAGGCGATGAAAGCCACCGGCACGCCAGGTAATTGCTGTCCCCTGCTCAGCCGGTGTCACCCATCAGGATCGCTGTGTGTCAGCAGGCTCTTCCCCGGTGCCCGCTCTTGCACCTCACGTCAGCAGCCAAAGCTGAAAGTGTTTTGGGGTCGAGGCATCTGCAGCACGTTCCGCAGGTGATGGAAACGGGACTCTTAATCGAATGTACCTCCCGCGGTGGCTGCATCCCAGAGTCCCTAGAGGCCCAAGGCCCAAGGGCAGCACAGAGCGGGATCCCTCCCGTGAGCTGAGGTCCAGAGCGATGCCCTGACTCCCAGATCGGGCAGGGGCTTCGAGGGAACCTCCCGTCCTCCTCCATCCTCTGTGCCTGAGCCCTGCTGAGGCTTTACCTGTCGTCTCTGCTTTTTGGCAGCGCTGTCAAAGCCCGGAGAAGACCACCACGGCGGCGTATATGAATTTTTTCGAACGGACTCAGGTACTGAGCAGTCTTGCTGGGGTCCCTAAGTGGGAGACGCGTCCCAAAACTGGGAGTGGCTGCAAGCAGTGCCCATGCTGGAGAAAAGGCAGAAGGGGAGAACAAGGCTCCGGTGTCTCCTCAGAGGGCCTGACGCCGTCCCCTCGGGGTGTGGGAGCTGGCCCGGCGGGAGGGAGAGTTGGGGGTGGCATGCCTGCTGCAGGGATGGTTTGTGTCCGTGTCCCTCGAAGGAGCGACTGGTCAAGCAGCTGCGCTCCCCCCGGGCTCTCCTTCTGGCCTGCCGAGTTTTGTTCGCTGGGACAACCTGTCCCAAAGGGTGGGAGCGTGCTCCAGGCACCAGCTCCGGGGGGAACAGAGAACTTCCCGGCCATATCAAACGTGCTGCAAGCTTACCAGTGGTGCACAGGACGGCCTAACGTTCCAAATTGCTCCTCCAGATGTGGTCGGCGAGAGAACCACAAGTGTTTACAGTCCCAGAGCAATGCCCAGAGCTCCGCAAGCGTCTTCTGTCCTCAAGACGTGCGAAGGAACTGTATGATAGGCACAGCAGCACTCCTGATTTCCCTGCCACTTGCGATACTGTTGTGCTGTGTCGTGATCCGGCGGCGGAGGAAGAGAAAACAGTGAGTCATTGATTTTCCCCCCACTGCTTCCTTCGATGGCTGCTTGTGGCCACGAAGCCTTTCTAGTCAGGCTGCTGTGGAGTGGCGAGTGAGCGGTTGGCCAGAAAACTCTGCGGAGGTTTCTGCTGCTGTCAGGTGCTTTAATTGGCCTCTTAAGTCCTGGGCCTTCCTCTCGGGAGCCGCTCTGCCTGGAGCCAGCGTTAGCTCAAAGTGGCCCTGCCCGGACAAGAGCAGCCCCAGGAGCGACAGGCAGAGGCAAAGCAAGGTCAGGACGAGAAAGCGCGGGGGACGAGATTGCCCTAGACAGCGAGAGGCGCCCTCGCGCCCGCTCCTGACCAGCGAACCTGCCCGGAGGATTCCCCTGCTTGGTGGTGCCATGAGGTGCAGGCATCCACCTCGGCCAAGGCGTGCCAGCAGCTCCGCCCGTGGTGGTGAGCCTTGCCAGCTCTGGGCCGTGCTGTGGAGCACAGTCCCTGTGTCCCGTCTGCAGCTGAGGGCCTCAGCGGCCTCCTCTCTCCACAGGCGCCTCTCTGCAGCTTCAGGAGCCCAGCGGGAAAGCGGCGGCTGGCCCTCGCGCCCGGACAGCCGCACCAGCCACACCAGCCGCCCCGGCACCCCTGAGAGCTGGACGCAACGCCAGCAGCCGCCGCTCCGGCCTGCAAACCGGCGCGCCCGCCCTCCCACGGCCCCGCGGCCCCCCAGCCCGGCTCCGGCTCCCCAGCTGCTGCGGAACCAGCCCAGCGCCTTCCAGCCCCAGCCCAACCAAAACGGCCCCCCCGCCCCCGAGCCCCGTGGTGGGGCCTACGGCAAGGGCTGAAGGCGGCCCCGCCAGGGTAGGGGTTGGGGGGGCACTGACCAAACAGCCACCTTAACCCCAGCACACTGGCAAGAAATTAAAGACGACGATAAAGCTGATGGATCTTTAGTCTTTCACCTAATGACACACACTAGCAGCAGGTCTAGCATGAAAATACATTCAGGTTCTAAGCTCCTGCTTTTCCTTTGCTTACAAGTGTGCAAGAAAGAGCTCCTGAAACAAAATTAATTTGGCATCCTTTGGCAATCGTGTAAGTGTTAGTGTCGAAAGCCTGAGGACACCAGACACCTTTTGAACTGAAGGCAGGTGATTTTCTCAGAAAACACGAATGTCCTGCAGAGGACGCACCCCCGACACACAGCTACAGGGATCAGCCGTTTCTCTCCAAATAGAGAGGGACAGAGCTCTCGCACAAGTGTCCGGGTGGCACCTAGAGCAAACCCCGCGAGGCACCAGCACTGGCTGCGCCCATGCCCGGGCGCAGCCGTGGGTGCCCACGGTGTCGGCAGGCAGGAGCCAGGCACGGGGCTCCTCCGACGGCAGCGGGGCCCGAGGGGCTGGGGGAGCCCACAACCATGGCCAGCAACAGACAGCGACACCAACCTGGCCGACGCACGGTGCGGGAGGCGGTGATGGGAGCCCCACCTGGCCAGTCTCAAGAGCACCTCCAGGGACACAAGCCTGACAAGCCAATGTCCTGGAGGCCAAACAAGGGCCTCGCTAATTAATGGGCCCTGGGAGGGGCCTAATTGATGGGCCATCACCAATTGGGGGTGGCCAATTGGGCTTCACCACAGGCAGGCACCCTAGGCCAGACTGACTTTTGGTTTGATGCAATCCTCCTGTTGAGAGACAGCAGGGCTGGAGTCTTTTTTCCCCTATTTGTCACAGACTCGTTGATAGCGTGCAGGGGACCTAACTTTAGACACCTCAGCTACTGACACTGCTCCAGCCCCCTCATCACCTCTGTGGCCCTGCTCTGGACCCGCTCAAGCAGGTCCATGTCTTTCTTCTGCTCTTGACCACTGTACACCCCACGGATGAAAACCAGGGGAGAACTCACCTAAAGTCAATGCAATAGAAAAGACCCAGCCTGTCTCTGTACAAAGACAAAGCAGAAAGGGGAAACTGGGGAGCACCCTCAGTCACCACTGAGTGTGAGAGGTGACGGAAGACGTGGTTGCCAGCTCCCCTTTCACGGCAATTGGTCGGGTTTCCCTCGTGAATTCCGCATGATTGTCCTCCGGGGTCTGTGTCAGGAGATGGGGTGACACCGTATGACATGGGAGCCAGTGCAGGTTAGGGCTGTGAGACTGGGGAGATGCTCGAACACAACGAGTTGGGCACAACCAGGCAAGTCTTCCTTTTGATTCAGTTTGTGGTAGCGGAGAGACCAGGCACTCTCGGGCACTCAAGTTAATGGAACTTCTGCTCCACTCACCCAAAACCACTCCGACCAATTCCTTCTTCCTCTGCCACATGCTTTCAGGGGCAAAAGCCACTTGACTTATCCTAACACATATTTCACACTCAGATTGACTCGCTCTTTGCAGTCAGTGCTCCCAGCACCTTGAATCATAGAATCATAGAATGGTTTGCATTGGGAGGGACCTTTAAAGGTCATCTAGTCCAACCGCCCTGCCATGAGCAGGGCATCTTCAACTAGATCACGTTGCTCAGAGCCCCGTCCAACCTGACTTGAATGCTTCCAGGGACGGCGCATCTGCCACTCTCTGGGCAACCTGTGCCAGTGTTTCGCCACCTCAGCGCAAAAAAATGTCCTGCTTATAGCTAGTCTGAATCTACCTCTTCTAGTTTAAAACCATTACCCTTGTCCTGTTGCAACAGGCCTACTAAAACTCGGTCCCCATCTTTCTTATAAGCCCCCTTTACGTACTGAAAGGCTGCAATCAGGTCTCCCCGGAGCCTTCTCTTCTCCAGGCTGAACAACCGCAGCTCGCTCTGCTTTTCTTCCCAGGAGAAGGTCTCACCAGAGCGGAGTAGAGGGGCAGAATCCCTCCCTCGACCTGCTGGCCACGCTGCTTTTGATGCAGCCAGGATACGGGTGGCGTTCTGGGCAGCGAGCGCACGTTGCCGGCTCACGTCCAGCTTTTCGTCACCAGTACTCCCGAGTCCTTCTCGGCAGGGCTGCTCTCAATCCCTTCATCCCCCAGCCTGTATTGATACCGGGGCTTGCCGCGACCCAGGTGCAGGACCTTGCACTTGGCCTTGTTGAACCTCACGAGGTTCACGTGGGCCCGCTTCTCGAGCTTGTCCAGCTCCCTCTGGATGGCATCCGTCCTCGGGCGTGCTGTCAACGCACCACTCAGCTTGGTGTCTCCTGCAAACTTGCTGAGGGTGCACTCGATGCCCTGTCTATGTCGTTGATGAAGATATTAAACAGTACTGGTCCCTGAGGGACACCGCTCGTCACCGATCTCGTCCGCGCATCGAGCCGTGAGCACTACCCTCTGGATGCGACCATCGACCACTTCTTATCCACCGAACAGTCCGTCCATCAGGTCCAACTGAGAGAGGAGGATGTTGGGGGGGACTGTGTCAAAGGCCTTACAGAGTCCAGACAGATGACATGGGTAGCTCTTCCCTCGTCCACTGATGTAGTCACTCATCAGCGAAGGCCACTGGGTTGGTCGGGCAGCCTATACCACCAGCTGCTCTCTCGAGGCTTCCTTTTGCATGTCAATAATTTAAGAGACTATTTTTACTGTTTTATTGATTGACTTTGCTCTTTGAGGACCCTGACAGAAAGGATTCCTTCAATTTCACATGAAGAAGAAATGGAAAAGTAAAGGCTTCATCTTTCCCGTGAAACAGAGTGACTCGTTAGCCCTGGGGTCCCCCAAGGCGCCAAACTGGGCTCCAGCCTGCCAGCTGCCTCCAGGAGGGGATCTTGCACTTGTCTCGACACTGAATCACTCCTCTTCAGCTCTGAGCTGTTGGTAACAGCACCGAGGAGGTCAGCATCCCTTGGCTGTGGTTTTTTGCCGTTCTGGGGGACTGTGAGCTCCTCACCGCCCCTCTGACAGTGCCCGGAAAACAGCGCAGAGCTGGGGGCTCAGCCCGGGTGGGACTGTGTCCAGCCCTTGGACGGAGCTGCCGACGGGACGGGCTCCCCAACCCGGAGGGCAGCTCCCTGGCTGTGCTCCAGTGCCCCTCCACGAGCACCTGAGAGCCATCCACGCAGCCTCGGCCTGGCTGTGAGGTCACAGCGGGGCTGTGAGGTCACAGCGCCCCACGATGCCGCGCAGTCATAAGCACTGACCGCTAAGCCCCGGCCAGACTACTGCAGCAGCAGCAGCAGCAGCAGCAGCGCAGCAGCGGGCACAGCGGGGCAGCAGCAGCAGCAGCAGCAGCAGCAGCAGCAGCAGCAGCAGCATGGTGCGAGCACAGGGGGGCCATGGCCCTGCCCGCCACTCTCTCCTCTCCTCCTCCTGGTGGCCCTGCATGCAGGGCTGCTCCGTGGCGAGCACGGGGAGCAGGTAAGGGGTGGTGCTGGTGCAGCCTTTCACAGGCCGGCGGGCTCTTCTCCCGAGGAGCGTGGATGATGTTTTTTTTCCTCCGGTGCTTTCGCGAGGGCTTCCTCTGTGTGCGTGAGAGCTCTCCGGTAAGAAAGCGCAGGGGGCCGTACGTTGGTCCATCCGCTCGTCGAGGGTGTTGCCCATGGCCTGGAAAGAGTGTGTGGAGAGCTGCAAGGAGCAGCAAGAGGTCACCAGGCCCCTCTGCCGCTTTGGCAATCTCCACCTACGTCTGGCTCCACGTTGTTACTGACCCCTTCCGGTGCCTGCAGTTTCACTCAGGCAGAAGTGGATCCCAACATGCAGGGAACGTTTCTCATCTGTGCTTGCTTCTAGATGAGGGCGGTGGCAACGGTTATCCAGCTTCTCGGCTGGACGTTGGTTTGGAGCCCTTGCGGCACCTGGAGGTACGTTCTCCATGTCCTTTCCTTGAAAACAATACCCACTGACAATGTGGCAACAGCTTGTCACGTGCAATTTGCCTTAAGTCCTCTCAAGGTCGACGGCTTCCCGACTTCTTGGTCTATTCCTGTCCTCGAGGCCTGAGGCAATCCCACAGGTAAGTCAGTGGGAGGAAGGCGCATCTACCTTTTTCATCTTCTTGCGTCTGACATGCAGTTGTCCTTCCGTGGCAAGGCGCAGACATGGAGAAGAGCAGAGAGGAACGGGTCAGGCTCAGAGATGTGCTTCGGGGCGCTTTGCCTGGCGAAGCTGTCTTTGCCAGCCTCGGAGCCTGAGCTGCTCCCGGTGCGGCTGCCAAGCAGCGGGTTGTTTGGGGTTGAGTTTAGAGCTGGTGTGACCTCCAGGGAGCCCTTCTCCCGGCAGCTCCCTGCGTGGTTCGTTTTGCCCAGCATGGTGCCATTGCAGGCACGCGGTACTCCTTGCACATGTCTCTGAGTGGAAGGGAGAGATGAGTGCTGTGGAGTAATCCGTCTTTGAATTGCACTCGCTGCCACTCTGATCTGAAGAAGTATCTGGAACTGTGTCACGGGAGCTGTTCTGTCCTGCGCTTCTTTGCAGCCATGCTTGTGGGTGACAGTGATCCAGCTTCCGGCTGGGTTCAGGACTGAGCTCTGGGAGATGGCATGGGTACGTCATCATGGCTTTTTCTCCTTTGAGAGCTGCCAGCTCAAAGCCCAAAGGTCAGCCAGCGGGCGGCTCGGCAGGTGTGAGGACGGAGACGTGCACGTGTGTGCCCTCTCCTTGCGTGATCCCTTACCGCTTCTGCCGTTCGTTCTGCCGGATGTCGATCACACTAGATGACGGAGCTTTCTCTGCGTGTTTAGTTACAGAAGTGCCCGTAGGGAGGACTTTTCCAGCTCCTCGGCTGGATGCTGCGCTAGAGCCAGCTGGCATCGCAGGGTGAGTTAGTCTGTCTCTGCTGACCTCACAGGCTGAGTGCTCGGTTTCTGTATGTGTTCATGTGAAACTAACCAAATACTTTCTGTTAAGGTCTCCAAGAGCAAAGCCCCAAGCTGAAGGAGGAAAAAAGTCCCCAGAGGCATCTGAAGGTCCTGAGGCAGGATGCTGGAGGAACTGTGAGAAGGACACGGTGTGGTACATTTCACTCCTGCCTTAGCCGTGGGAGTCAGCAAACCGGGAGTTTTAGATAGACGTCGGGACACGCTGTAGCCTGCACAGCGGGAAGGGGTCGTATCAGAGCTCGCAGCAGCGATGCTGGCTTCCGCCTTGCAGGCGCTGGCTGGAGAGAGACGGGAGAGCCTCTGTGCAGTTGGGGTTCCAGCGAGCGCCAGCGGCAGCTGCTGCCCCACTTTTACCAGTACGGCTCGGAGCTGCTTTGTGCAGATGGCGGTAGGCAGTTTGAGCTGCTCCCAGCAGCTCAGGCGTGGCTGTGGTTCGGAGCAGTGACTAGGGCAGCCCCAAAAGCCCAGGCGTTTTTTGCGCTAAGCCTGATCGATGTCTTTGAGAAGTGTTGCCTCCTGAAGATGCCATCTCCCTGACGGGGAACGGTTCCATCTGATCCAACTGTCCCGCTTCTTTCTCAGAGTCGGAACGAGAGGCTGTGCGGAAGGAGGCGTTTCCAGAAGGAAGCAGTGGCTCTCTACCAGTCTCTGCCAAAGAAACGGAGGCGATGAAAGCCACCGGCACGCCAGGTAATTGCTGTCCCATGCTCAGCCGGTGTCACCCATCAGGATCGCTGTGTGTCAGCAGGCTCTTCCCCCGGTGCCCGCTCTTGCACCTCACGTCAGCAGCCAAAGCTGAAAGTGTTTTGGGGTCGAGGCATCTGCAGCACGTTCCGCAGGTGATGGAAACGGGACTCTTAATCGAATGTACCTCCCGCGGTGGCTGCATCCCAGAGTCCCTAGAGGCCCAAGGCCCAAGGGCAGCACAGAGCGGGATCCCTCCCGTGAGCTGAGGTCCAGAGCGATGCCCTGACTCCCAGATCGGGCAGGGGCTTCGAGGGAACCTCCCCGTCCTCCTCCATCCTCTGTGCCTGAGCCCTGCTGAGGCTTTACCTGTCGTCTCTGCTTTTTGGCAGCGCTGTCAAAGCCCGGAGAAGACCACCACGGCGGCGTATATGAATTTTTTCGAACGGACTCAGGTACTGAGCAGTCTTGCTGGGGTCCCTAAGTGGGAGACGCGTCCCAAAACTGGGAGCGGCTGCAAGCAGTGCCCATGCTGGAGAAAAGGCAGAAGGGGAGAACAAGGCTCCGGTGTCTCCTCAGAGGGCCTGACGCCGTCCCCTCGGGGTGTGGGAGCTGGCCCGGCGGGAGGGAGAGTTGGGGGTGGCATGCCTGCTGCAGGGATGGTTTGTGTCCGTGTCCCTCGAAGGAGCGACTGGTCAAGCAGCTGCGCTCCCCCCGGGCTCTCCTTCTGGCCTGCCGAGTTTTGTTCGCTGGGACAACCTGTCCCAAAGGGTGGGAGCGTGCCTCCAGGCACCAGCTCCGGGGGGAAACAGAGAACTTCCCGGCCATATCAAACGTGCTGCAAGCTTACCAGTGGTGCACAGGACGGCCTAACGTTCCAAATTGCTCCTCCAGATGTGGTCGGCGAGAGAACCACAAGTGTTTACAGTCCCCAGAGCAATGCCCAGAGCTCCGCAAGCGTCTTCTGTCCTCAAGACGTGCGAAGGAACTGTATGATAGGCACAGCAGCACTCCTGATTTCCCTGCCACTTGCGATACTGTTGTGCTGTGTCGTGATCCGGCGGCGGAGGAAGAGAAAACAGTGAGTCATTGATTTTCCCCCCACTGCTTCCTTCGATGGCTGCTTGTGGCCACGAAGCCTTTCTAGTCAGGCTGCTGTGGAGTGGCGAGTGAGCGGTTGGCCAGAAAACTCTGCGGAGGTTTCTGCTGCTGTCAGGTGCTTTAATTGGCCTCTTAAGTCCTGGGCCTTCCTCTCGGGAGCCCGCTCTGCCTGGAGCCAGCGTTAGCTCAAAGTGGCCCTGCCCGGACAAGAGCAGCCCCCAGGAGCGACAGGCAGAGGCAAAGCAAGGTCAGGACGAGAAAGCGCGGGGGACGAGATTGCCCTAGACAGCGAGAGGCGCCCTCGCGCCCGCTCCTGACCAGCGAACCTGCCCGGAGGATTCCCCCTGCTTGGTGGTGCCATGAGGTGCAGGCATCCACCTCAGCCAAGGCGTGCCAGCAGCTCCGCCCGTGGTGGTGAGCCTTGCCAGCTCTGGGCCGTGCTGTGGAGCACAGTCCCTGTGTCCCGTCTGCAGCTGAGGGCCTCAGCGGCCTCCTCTCTCCACAGGCGCCTCTCTGCAGCTTCAGGAGCCCAGCGGGAAAGCGGCGGCTGGCCCTCGCGCCCGGACAGCCGCACCAGCCACACCAGCCGCCCCGGCACCCCTGAGAGCTGGACGCAACGCCAGCAGCCGCCGCTCCGGCCTGCAAAACCGCGCGCGCCCGCCCTCCCCACGGCCCCCGCGGCCCCCCAGCCCGGCTCCGGCTCCCCAGCTGCTGCGGAACCAGCCCAGCGCCTTCCAGCCCCAGCCCCAACCAAAACGGCCCCCCGCCCCCCGAGCCCCGTGGTGGGGCCCTACGGCAAGGGCTGAAGGCGGCCCCCGCCAGGGTAGGGGTTGGGGGGGCACTGACCAAACAGCCACCCTTAACCCCCAGCACACTGGCAAAGAAATTAAAAGACGACGATAAAGCTGATGGATCTTTAGTCTTTCACCTAATGACACACACTAGCAGCAGGTCTAGCATGAAAATACATTCAGGTTCTAAGCTCCCTGCCTTTTCCTTTGCTTACAAGTGTGCAAGAAAGAGCTCCTGAAACAAAATTAATTTGGCATCCTTTGGCAATCGTGTAAGTGTTAGTGTCGAAAGCCTGAGGACACCAGACACCTTTTGAACTGAAGGCAGGTGATTTTCTCAGAAAACACGAATGTCCTGCAGAGGACGCACCCCCGACACACAGCTACAGGGATCAGCCGTTTCTCTCCAAATAGAGAGGGACAGAGCTCTCGCACAAGTGTCCGGGTGGCACCTAGAGCAAACCCCGCGAGGCACCAGCACTGGCTGCGCCCCATGCCCGGGCGCAGCCGTGGGTGCCCACGGTGTCGGCAGGCAGGAGCCAGGCACGGGGCTCCTCCGACCGGCAGCGGGGCCCCGAGGGGCTGGGGGAGCCCACAACCATGGCCAGCAACAGACAGCGACACCAACCTGGCGACGCACGGTGCGGGAGGCGGTGATGGGAGCCCACCTGGCCAGTCTCAAGAGCACCTCCAGGGACACAAGCCTGACAAGCCAATGTCCTGGAGGCCAAACAAAGGGCCTCGCTAATTAATGGGCCCTGGGAGGGGCCTAATTGATGGGCCATCACCAATTGGGGGTGGCCAATTGGGCTTCACCCACAGGCAAGGCACCCTAGGCCAGACTGACTTTTGGTTTGATGCAATCCTCCTGTTGAGAGAACAGCAGGGCTGGAGTCTTTTTTCCCCCTATTTGTCACAGACTCGTTGATAGCGTGCAGGGGACCTAACTTTAGACACCTCAGCTACTGACACCTGCTCCAGCCCCCTCATCACCTCTGTGGCCCTGCTCTGGACCCGCTCAAGCAGGTCCATGTCTTTCTTCTGCTCTTGACCACTGTACACCCCACGGATGAAAACCAGGGGAGAACCTCACCTAAAGTCAATGCAATAGAAAAGACCCAGCCTGTCTCTGTACAAAAGACCAAAGCAGAAAGGGGAAACTGGGGAGCACCCTCAGTCACCACTGAGTGTGAGAGGTGACGGAAGACGTGGTTGCCAGCTCCCCTTTCACGGCAATTGGTCGGGTTTCCCTCGTGAATTCCTCATGATTGTCCTCCGGGGTCTGTGTCAGGAGATGGGGTGACACCGTATGACATGGGAGCCAGCGCAGGTTAGGGCTGTGAGACTGGGGAGATGCTCGAACACAACGAGTTGGGCACAACCAGGCAAGTCCTTCCTTTTGATTCAGTTTGTGGTAGCGGAGAGACCAGGCACTCTCGGGCACTCAAGTTAATGGAACTTCTGCTCCACTCCACCCAAAACCACTCCGACCAATTCTTCTTCCTCTGCCACATGCTTTCAGGGGCAAAAGCCACTTGACTTATCCTAACACATATTTCACACTCAGATTGACTCGCTCTTTGCAGTCAGTGCTCCCAGCACCTTGAATCATAGAATCATAGAATGGTTTGCATTGGGAGGGACCTTTAAAGGTCATCTAGTCCAACCGCCCCTGCCATGAGCAGGGCCATCTTCAACTAGATCACGTTGCTCAGAGCCCCGTCCAACCTGACCTTGAATGCTTCCAGGGACGGGCATCTGCCACCTCTCTGGGCAACCTGTGCCAGTGTTTCGCCACCCTCAGCGCAAAAAAATGTCCTGCTTATAGCTAGTCTGAATCTACCCTCTTCTAGTTTAAAACCATTACCCCTTGTCCTGTTGCAACAGGCCCTACTAAAAACTCGGTCCCCATCTTTCTTATAAGCCCCCTTTACGTACTGAAAGGCTGCAATCAGGTCTCCCCGGAGCCTCTCTTCTCTGAACAACCGCAGCTCGCTCTGCTTTTCTTCCCAGGAGAAGGTCTCACCAGAGCGGAGTAGAGGGGCAGAATCCCCTCCCTCGACCTGCTGGCCACGCTGCTTTTGATGCAGCCCAGGATACGGGTGGCGTTCTGGGCAGCGAGCGCACGTTGCCGGCTCACGTCCAGCTTTTCGTCCACCAGTACTCCCCGAGTCCTTCTCGGCAGGGCTGCTCTCAATCCCTTCATCCCCCAGCCTGTATTGATACCGGGGCTTGCCGCGACCCAGGTGCAGGACCTTGCACTTGGCCTTGTTGAACCTCACGAGGTTCACGTGGGCCCGCTTCTCGAGCTTGTCCAGCCCTCTGGATGGCATCCCGTCCCTCGGGCGTGCTGTCAACCGCACCACTCAGCTTGGTGTCTCCTGCAAACTTGCTGAGGGTGCACTCGATGCCCCTGTCTAGTTGATGAAGATATTAAACAGTACTGGTCCCCTGAGGGACACCGCTCGTCACCGATCTCCGTCCGCGCATCGAGCCGTTGAGCACTACCCTCTGGATGCGACCATCCGACCACTTCCTTATCCACCGAACAGTCCGTCCATCAGGTCCAACTGAGAGAGGAGGATGTTGGGGGGACTGTGTCAAAGGCCTTACAGAAGTCCAGACAGATGACATGGGTAGCTCTTCCCTCGTTGATGTAGTCACTCCATCAGCGAAGGCCACTGGGTTGGTCGGGCAGCCTATACCCACCAGCTGCTCTCTCGAGGCTTCCTTTTGCATGTCAAATAATTTAAGAGACTATTTTTTCTGTTTTATTGATTGACTTTGCTCTTTGAGGACCCTGACAGAAAGGATTCCCTTCAATTTCACATGAAGAAGAAATGGAAAAGTAAAGGCTTCATCTTTCCCGTGAAACAAAAGTGACTCGTTAGCCCTGGGGTCCCCCAAGGTGCCAAACTGGGCTCCAGCCTGCCAGCTGCCTCCAGGAGGGGATCTTGCACTTGTCTCGACACTGAAATCACTCCCTCTTCAGCCTCCTGAGCTGTTGGTAACAGGAGGAGGTCAGCACTCCCTTGGCTGTGGTTTCCTGCCGTTCTGGGGGACTGTGAGCTCCTCACCGCCCCTCTGACAGTGCCCGGAAAACAGCGCAGAGCTGGGGGCTCAGCCCGGGTGGGACTGTGTCCCAGCCCTTGGACGGAGCTGACGGGACGGGCTCCCCAACCCGGGAGGCAGCTGTGCCCTCCACGAGCACCTGAGAGCCATCCCCACGCAGCCTCGGCCTGGCTGTGAGGTCACAGCGGGGCTGTGAGGTCACAGAGCCCCACGATGCCGCGCCAGTCATAAGCACTGACCGCTCAGCCCCGGCCCAGACTACTGCAGCAGCAGCAGCAGCAGCAGCAGCAGCAGCAGCAGGTGCAGCACAGGGGGCACATGGCCCCCTGCCCGCCTCCTCCTCTCCTCCTCCTGGTGGCCCTGCATGCCAGGGCTGCTCCATGGCGAGCGCGGGGAGCAGGTAAGCGGGTGGTGCTGGTGCAGCCTTTCACAGGCCGGTGGCTCTTCTGCCCGAGGAGGGATGATTTTTTTCCTCCGGTGCTTTCGCGAGGGCTTCCTCTGTGTGCGTGAGAGCTCTCCCGGTAAGAAAGCGCCAGGGGGCCGTACGTTGGTCCATCCGCTCGTCGAGGGTGTTGCCCATGGCCTGGAAAGAGTGTGTGGAGAGCTGCAAGGAGCCAGCCAAGAGGTCACCAGGCCCCTCTGCCGCTTTGGCAATCTCCACCTACGTCTGGCTCCCACGTTGTTACCTGACCCCCTTCCGGTGCCTGCAGTTCACTCAGGCAGAAGTGGATCCCAACATGCAAGGGAAACGTTTCTCATCTGTGCTTGCTTCTAGATGAGGGCGGTGGCAACGGTTATCCAGCTTCTCGGCTGGACGTTGGTTTGGAGCCCTTGCGGCACCCTGGAGGTACGTTCTCCATGTCCCTTTCCTTGAAACAATACCCACTGACAATGTGGCAACAGCTTAGTCACGTGCAATTTGCCTTAAGATCCTCTCAAGGTCGACGGCTTCCCGACTTCTTGGTCTATTCCTGTCCTCGAGCCTGAGAGCAATCCCACAGGTAAGTCAGTGGGAGGAAGGCGCATCTACCTTTTCATCTTCTTGCCGTCTGACATGCAAGTTGCTCCTTCCGTGGCCAAGGCGCAGACATGGAGAAGAGCAGAGAGGGAACGGGTCAGGCTCAGAGATGTGCTTCGGGGCGCTTTGCCTGGCGAAGCTGTCTTTGCCGGCCCCTCGGAGCCTGAGCTGCTCCCGGTGCCGGCTGCCAAGCCAGCGGGCTTGTTGGGGTTGAGTTTAGAGCTGGTGTGAGCTCCAGGGAGCCCCTTCTCCCGGCAGCTCCCTGCGTGGTTCGTTTTGCCCCAGCATGGTGCCATTGCAGGCACGCGGTAACTCCTTGCACCATGCTCCTGAGTGGAAGGGAGAGATGAGTGCCGTGGAGTAATCCCGTCTTTGAATTGCACTCGCTGCCACTCTGATCTGAAGAAGTATCTGGAACTGTGTCACGGGAGCTGTTCTGTCCTGCGCTTCTTTGCAGCCATGCCTGTGGTGACAGTGATCCAGCTTCCCGGCTGGGTTCCAGGACTGAGCCTCTGGGAGATGGCATGGGTACGTCATCATGGCTTTTTCCTCCCTTTGAGAGCTGCCAGCTCAAAGCCCAAAGGTCAGCCAGCCGGGCGGCTCGGCAGGTGTGAGGACGGAGACGTGCACGTGTGTGCCCTCTCCTTGCGTGATCCCCTTACCGCTTCTGCCGTTCAGTTCTGCCGATGTCGATCACATAGATGACGGAAGCTTCTCTGCGTGTTTAGTTACAGAAGTGCCCGTAGGGAGGACTCTTCCAGCTCCTCGGCTGGACGCTCCGTTACAGCCCAGCTGGCATCGCAGGGGTGAGTAGTCTGTCTCTGCTGAGAGCTGTCACAGGCTGAGCAGTGGGTTTCTGTAATGTATTCATGTGAAACTGAACCAAATACTTTCTGTTAAGGTCCTCCAAGAGCAAAGTCCCAAGCCGAAGGAGGAAAAAAGTCCCCGGAGCCATCTGAAGTCCTGAGGCAGATGCTGGAGGAACTGGAGAGAGGACACGGTGGGTACATTTCACACTGCCTTAGCCGTGGGACTCGGCGACCGGAGGTTTTAGATACATGTTGGGACACGCTGTAGCCTGCACAGTGGGAAGGGGTCGATCAGAGCCTCGCAGCAGCGATGCTGGGCTTCCCACCTTGCAGGCGGTGGCGAGCCACAGAGACGGTGCAGAGCCTCTGCTGCCAGTTGGGTTCAAGCCGAGCGCCAGGGGCAGCTGCTGCCCCACTTTTACCAGTACGGCTCAGAGCTGCTTTGTGCAGATGGCGGTAGGCAGATTTGAGCTGCTCCCAGCAGCTCAGGCGTGGCTGTGGTTTGGAGCAGTGACTAGGCGCAGCCCAAAAGCCCAGGCGTTTTTTCTAAACCTGATCGATGTCTTTGAGAAGTGTTGCCTCCTGAAGATGCCATCTCCCTGACGGGGAACGGTTCCATCTGATCCAACTGTCCCGCTTGCTTTCTCAAGAGTCGGAACGAGAGGCTGTGCAGAAGGAGGCGTTTCCGGAAGGAAGCGGTGGCTCGCTGCCAGTCTCTGCCAAAGGAACGGAGGCGATGCAAGCCACCGGCACGCCAGGTAATTGCTGTCCCCGCTCAGCCGGTGTCACCCATCAGGATTGCTGTGTGCCAGCAGGCTCTTCCCCGGTGCCCGCTCTTGCACCTCACGTCAGCAGCCAAAGCTGAAAGTGTTTTGGGGTCGAGGCATCTGCAGCACGTTCCGCAGGTGATGGGAAATGGGACTCTTAATCGAATGTACCTCCCGCGGTGGCTGCATCCCAGAGTCCCTAGAGGCCCAAGGAGGGCAGCACAGAGCGGGATCCCTCCCGTGAGCTGAGGTCCAGAGCGATGCCCTGACTCCCAGATCGGGCAGGGGCTTCGAGGGAACCTCCCCGTCCTCCTCCATCCTCTGTGCCTGAGCCCTGCTGAGGCTTTACCTGTCTCTGCTTTTTGGCAGCGCTGTCAAAGCCCGGAGAAGACCACCACGGCGGCGTATATGAATTTTTTCGAACGGACTCAGGTACTGAGCAGTCTTGCGGGGTCCCTAAGTGGGAGACGCGTCCCAAAACTGGGAGCGGCTGCAAGCAGTGCCCATGCTGGAGAAAAGGCAGAAGGGGAGAACAAGGCCGGTGTCTCCTCAGAGGGCCTGACGCCGTCCCCTCGGGGTGTGGGAGCTGGCCCGGCGGGAGGGAGAGTTGGGGGTGGCATGCCTGCTGCAGGGATGGTTGTGTGTCCGTGTCCCTCGAAGGAGCGACTGGTCAAGCAGCTGCGCTCCCCCCCGGCTGCTCTCCTTCTGGCCTGCCGAGTTTTGTTCGCTGGGACAACCTGTCCCAAAGGGTGGGAGCGTGCCTCCAGGCACCAGCTCCGGGGGGAAACAGAGAACTTCCCGGCCATATCAAACGTGCTGCAAGCTTACCACAGTGGTGCACAGGACGGCCTAACGTTCCACAATTGCTCCTCCAGATGTGGTCGGCGAGAGAACCACAAGTGTTTACAGTCCCCAGAGCAATGCCCAGAGCTCCGCAAGCGTCTTCTGTCCTCAAGACGTGCGAAGGAACTGTATGATAGGCACAGCAGCACTCCTGATTTCCCTGCCACTTGCGATACTGTTGTGCTGTGTCGTGATCGGCGGCGGAGGAAGAGAAAACAGTGAGTCATTGATTTTCCCCCCCACTGCTTCCTTCGATGGCTGCTTGTGGCCACGAAGCCTTTCTAGTCAGGCTGCTGTGGAGTGGCGAGTGAGCGGTTTGGCCAGAAAACTCTGCGGAGGTTTCTGCTGCTGTCAGGTGCTTTAATTGGCCTCTTAAGTCCCTGGGCCTTCCTCTCGGGAGCCCGCTCTGCCTGGAGCCAGCGTTAGCTCAAAGTGGCCCTGCCCGGACAAGAGCAGCCCCCAGGAGCGACAGGCAGAGGCAAAGCAAGGTCAGGACGAGAAAGCGCGGGGGACGAGATTGCCCTAGACAGCGAGAGGCGCCCTCGCGCCCGCTCCTGACCAGCGAACCTGCCCGGAGGATTCCCCTGCTTGGTGGTGCCATGAGGTGCAGGCATCCACCTCAGCCAAGGCGTGCCAGCAGCTCCGCCCGTGGTGGTGAGCCTTGCCAGCTCTGGGCCGTGCTGTGGAGCACAGTCCCTGTGTCCCGTCTGCAGCTGAGGGCCTCAGCGGCCTCCTCTCTCCACAGGCGCCTCTCTGCAGCTTCAGGAGCCCAGCGGGAAAGCGGCGGCTGGCCCTCCGCGCCCGGACAGCCGCACCAGCCACACCAGCCGCCCCGGCACCCCCTGAGAGCTGGACGCAACGCCAGCAGCCGCCGCTCCGGCCCTGCAAAACCGGCGCGCCCGCCCTCTCCCACGGCCCCCGCGGCCCCCCCAGCCCGGCTCCGGCTCCCCAGCTGCTGCGGAACCAGCCCAGCGCCTTCCAGCCCCAGCCCCAACCAAAACGGCCCCCCCGCCCCCCGAGCCCCGTGGTGGGGCCCTACGGCAAGGGCTGAAGGCGGCCCCCGCCAGGGTAGGGGTTGGGGGGGCACTGACCAAAACAGCCACCCTTAACCCCCAGCACACTGGCAAAGAAATTAAAAGACGACGATAAAGCTGATGGATCTTTAGTCTTTCACCTAATGACACACACTAGCAGCAGGTCTAGCATGAAAATACATTCAGGTTCTAAGCTCCCTGCCTTTTCCTTTGCTTACAAGTGTGCAAGAAAGAGCTCCTGAAACAAAATTAATTTGGCATCCTTTGGCAATCGTGTAAGTGTTAGTGTCGAAAGCCTGAGGACACCAGACACCTTTTGAACTGAAGGCAGGTGATTTTCTCAGAAAACACGAATGTCCTGCAGAGGACGCACCCCCGACACACAGCTACAGGGATCAGCCGTTTCTCTCCAAATAGAGAGGGACAGAGCTCTCGCACAAGTGTCCGGGTGGCACCTAGAGCAAACCCCGCGAGGCACCAGCACTGGCTGCGCCCCATGCCCGGGCGCCAGCCGTGGGTGCCCCACGTGTCGGCAGGCAGGAGCCAGGCACGGGGCTCCTCCGACCGGCAGCGGGGCCCCGAGGGGCTGGGGGAGCCCACAACCATGGCCAGCAACAGACAGCGACACCAACCTGGCCGACGCACGGTGCGGGAGGCGGTGATGGGAGCCCCACCTGGCCAGTCTCAAGAGCACCTCCAGGGACACAAGCCTGACAAGCCAATGTCCTGGAGGCCAAACAAAGGGCCTCGCTAATTAATGGGCCCTGGGAGGGGCCTAATTGATGGGCCATCACCAATTGGGGGTGGCCAATTGGGCTTCACCCACAGGCAAGCACCCTAGGCCAGACTGACTTTTGGTTTGATGCAATCCTCCTGTTGAGAGAACAGCAGGGCTGGAGTCTTTTTTCCCCCTATTTGTCACAGACTCGTTGATAGCGTGCAGGGGACCTAACTTTAGACACCTCAGCTACTGACACCTGCTCCAGCCCCCTCATCACCTCTGTGGCCCTGCTCTGGACCCGCTCAAGCAGGTCCATGTCTTTCTTCTGCTCTTGACCACTGTACACCCCACGGATGAAAACCAGGGGAGAACCTCACCTAAAGTCAATGCAATAGAAAAGACCCAGCCTGTCTCTGTACAAAAGACCAAAGCAGAAAGGGGAAACTGGGGAGCACCCTCAGTCACCACTGAGTGTGAGAGGTGACGGAAGACGTGGTTGCCAGCTCCCCTTTCACGGCAATTGGTCGGGTTTCCCTCGTGAATTCCGCATGATTGTCCTCCGGGGTCTGTGTCAGGAGATGGGGGTGACACCGTATGACATGGGAGCCAGCGCAGGTTAGGCTGTGAGACTGGGGAGATGCTCGAACACAACGAGTTGGGCACAACCAGGCAAGTCCTTCCTTTTGATTCAGTTTGTGGTAGCGGAGAGACCAGGCACTCTCGGGCACTCAAGTTAATGGAACTTCTGCTCCACTCCACCCAAAACCACTCCGACCAATTCCTTCTTCCTCTGCCACATGCTTTCAGGGGCAAAAGCCACTTGACTTATCCTAACACATATTTCACACTCAGATTGACTCGCTCTTTGCAGTCAGTGCTCCCAGCACCTTGAATCATAGAATCATAGAATGGTTTGCATTGGGAGGGACCTTTAAAGGTCATCTAGTCCAACCGCCCCTGCCATGAGCAGGGCCATCTTCAACTAGATCACGTTGCTCAGAGCCCCGTCCAACCTGACCTTGAATGCTTCCAGGGACGGCGCATCTGCCACTCTCTGGGCAACCTGTGCCAGTGTTTCGCCACCCTCAGCGCAAAAAAATGTCCTGCTTATAGCTAGTCTGAATCTACCCTCTTCTAGTTTAAAACCATTACCCCTTGTCCTGTTGCAACAGGCCCTACTAAAAACTCGGGTCCCCATCTTTCTTATAAGCCCCCTTTACGTACTGAAAGGCTGCAATCAGGTCTCCCGGAGCCTTCTCTTCTCCAGGCTGAACAACCGCAGCTCGCTCTGCTTTTCTTCCCAGGAGAAGGTCTCACCAGAGCGGAGTAGAGGGGCAGAATCCCCTCCCTCGACCTGCTGGCCACGCTGCTTTTGATGCAGCCCAGGATACGGGTGGCGTTCTGGGCAGCGAGCGCACGTTGCCGGCTCACGTCCAGCTTTTCGTCCACCAGTACTCCCCGAGTCCTTCTCGGCAGGGCTGCTCTCAATCCCTTCATCCCCCAGCCTGTATTGATACCGGGGCTTGCCGCGACCCAGGTGCAGGACCTTGCACTTGGCCTTGTTGAACCTCACGAGGTTCACGTGGGCCCGCTTCTCGAGCTTGTCCAGCTCCCTCTGGATGGCATCCCGTCCCTCGGGCGTGCTGTCAACCGCACCACTCAGCTTGGTGTCTCCTGCAAACTTGCTGAGGGTGCACTCGATGCCCCTGTCTATGTCGTTGATGAAGATATTAAACAGTACTGGTCCCCTGAGGGACACCGCTCGTCACCGATCTCCGTCCGCGCATCGAGCCGTTGAGCACTACCCTCTGGATGCGACCATCCGACCACTTCCTTATCCACCGAACAGTCCGTCCATCAGGTCCAACTGAGAGAGGAGGATGTTGGGGGGACTGTGTCAAAGGCCTTACAGAAGTCCAGACAGATGACATGGGTAGCTCTTCCCTCGTCCACTGATGTAGTCACTCCATCAGCGAAGGCCACTGGGTTGGTCGGGCAGCCTATACCCACCAGCTGCTCTCTCGAGGCTTCCTTTTGCATGTCAAATAATTTAAGAGACTATTTTTACTGTTTTATTGATTGACTTTGCTCTTTGAGGACCCTGACAGAAAGGATTCCCTTCAATTTCACATGAAGAAGAAATGGAAAAGTAAAGGCTTCATCTTTCCCGTGAAACAAAAGTGACTCGTTAGCCCTGGGGTCCCCCAAGGTGCCAAACTGGGCTCCAGCCTGCCAGCTGCCTCCAGGAGGGGATCTTGCACTTGTCTCGACACTGAAATCACTCCCTCTTCAGCCTCCTGAGCTGTTGGTAACAGCACCCGAGGAGGTCAGCACTCCCTTGGCTGTGGTTTCCTGCCGTTCTGGGGACTGTGAGCTCCTCACCGCCCCTCTGACAGTGCCCGGAAAACAGCGCAGAGCTGGGGGCTCAGCCCCGGGTGGGACTGTGTCCCAGCCCTTGGACGGAGCTGCCCGACGGGACGGGCTCCCCAACCCGGGAAGGCAGCTCCCCTGGCTGTGCTCCAGTGCCCCTCCACGAGCACCTGAGAGCCATCCCCACGCAGCCTCGGCCTGGCTGTGAGGTCACAGCGGGGCTGTGAGGTCACAGAGCCCCACGATGCCGCGCCAGTCATAAGCACTGACCGCTCAGCCCCGGCCCAGACTACTGCAGCAGCAGCAGCAGCAAGCAGCAGCAGCAGCAGCAGCAGCAGCAGCATGGTGCGAGCACAGGGGGCCATGGCCCCTGCCCGCCACCTCCTCCTCCTCCTCCTGGTGGCCCTGCATGCCAGGGCTGCTCCATGGCGAGCGCGGGGAGCAGGTAAGCGGGTGGTGCTGGTGCAGCCTTTCACAGGCCGGTGGGCTCTTCTGCCCGAGGAGCATGGATGATGGTTTTTTTCCTCCGGTGCTTTCGCGAGGGCTTCCTCTGTGTGCGTGAGAGCTCTCCCGGTAAGAAAGCGCCAGGGGGCCGTACGTTGGTCCATCCGCTCGTCGAGGGGTGTTGCCCATGGCCTGGAAAGAGTGTGTGGAGAGCTGCAAGGAGCCAGCCAAGAGGTCACCAGGCCCCTCTGCCGCTTTGGCAATCTCCACCTACGTCTGGCTCCCACGTTGTTACCTGACCCCCTTCCGGTGCCTGCAGTTCACTCAGGCAGAAGTGGATCCCAACATGCAAGGGAAACGTTTCTCATCTGTGCTTGCTTCTAGATGAGGGCGGTGGCAACGGTTATCCAGCTTCTCGGCTGGACGTTGGTTTGGAGCCCTTGCGGCACCCTGGAGGTACGTTCTCCATGTCCCTTTCCTTGAAACAATACCCACTGACAATGTGGCAACAGCTTAGTCACGTGCAATTTGCCTTAAGATCCTCTCAAGGTCGACGGCTTCCCGACTTCTTGGTCTATTCCTGTCCTCGAGCCTGAGAGCAATCCCACAGGTAAGTCAGTGGGAGGAAGGCGCATCTACCTTTTCATCTTCTTGCCGTCTGACATGCAAGTTGCTCCTTCCGTGGCCAAGGCGCAGACATGGAGAAGAGCAGAGAGGGAACGGGTCAGGCTCAGAGATGTGCTTCGGGGCGCTTTGCCTGGCGAAGCTGTCTTTGCCGGCCCCTCGGAGCCTGAGCTGCTCCCGGTGCCGGCTGCCAAGCCAGCGGGCTTGTTGGGGTTGAGTTTAGAGCTGGTGTGAGCTCCAGGGAGCCCCTTCTCCCGGCAGCTCCCTGCGTGGTTCGTTTTGCCCCAGCATGGTGCCATTGCAGGCACGCGGTAACTCCTTGCACCATGCTCCTGAGTGGAAGGGAGAGATGAGTGCCGTGGAGTAATCCCATCTTTGAATTGCACTCGCTGCCACTCTGATCTGAAGAAGTATCTGGAACTGTGTCACGGGAGCTGTTTCTGTCCTGCGCTTCTTTGCAGCCATGCCTGTGGGTGACAGTGATCCAGCTTCCCGGCTGGGTTCCAGGACTGAGCCTCCGGGAGATGGCATGGGTACGTCATCATGGCTTTTTCCTCCCTTTGAGAGCTGCCAGCTCAAAGCCCAAAGGTCAGCCAGCCGGGCGGCTCGGCAGGTGTGAGGACGGAGACGTGCACGTGTGTGCCCTCTCCTTGCGTGATCCCTTACCGCTTCTGCCGTTCAGTTCTGCCGATGTCGATCACAATAGATGACGGAAGCTTCTCTGCGTGTTTAGTTACAGAAGTGCCCGTAGGGAGGACTCTTCCAGCTCCTCGGCTGGACGCTCCATTACAGCCCAGCTGGCATCGCAGGGGTGAGTAGTCTGTCTCTGCTGAGAGCTGTCACAGGCTGAGCAGTGGGTTTCTGTAATGTATTCATGTGAAACTGAACCAAATACTTTCTGTTAAGGTCCTCCAAGAGCAAAGTCCCAAGCCGAAGGAGGAAAAAAGTCCCCGGAGCCATCTGAAGTCCTGAGGCAGATGCTGGAGGAACTGGAGAGAGGACCGGTGGGTACATTTCACATCTGCCTTAGCCGTGGAACTCGGCGACCGGAGGTTTTAGATACATGTTGGGACACGCTGTAGCCCTGCACAGTGGGAAGGGGTCGATCAGAGCCTCGCAGCAGCGATGCTGGGCTTCCCACCTTGCAGGCGGTGGCGAGCCACAGAGACGGTGCAGAGCCTCTGCTGCCAGTTGTGGTTCAAGCCGAGCGCCAGGGGCAGCTGCTGCCCCACTTTTACCAGTACGGCTCAGAGCTGCTTTGTGCAGATGGCGGTAGGCAGATTTGAGCTGCTCCCAGCAGCTCAGGCGTGGCTGTGGTTTGGAGCAGTGACTAGGCGCAGCCCCAAAAGCCCAGGCGTTTTTTCTAAACCTGATCGATGTCTTTGAGAAGTGTTGCCTCCTGAAGATGCCATCTCCCTGACGGGGAACGGTTCCATCTGATCCAACTGTCCCGCTTGCTTTCTCAAGAGTCGGAACGAGAGGCTGTGCAGAAGGAGGCGTTTCCGGAAGGAAGCGGTGGCTCGCTGCCAGTCTCTGCCAAAGGAACGGAGGCGATGCAAGCCACCGGCACGCCAGGTAATTGCTGTCCCCCGCTCAGCCGGTGTCACCCATCAGGATTGCTGTGTGCCAGCAGGCTCTTCCCCCGGTGCCCGCTCTTGCACCTCACGTCAGCAGCCAAAGCTGAAAGTGTTTGGGGTCGAGGCATCTGCAGCACGTTCCGCAGGTGATGGGAAATGGGACTCTTAATCGAATGTACCTCCCGCGGTGGCTGCATCCCAGAGTCCCTAGAGGCCAAGGCCCAAGGGCAGCACAGAGCGGGATCCCTCCCGTGAGCTGAGGTCCAGAGCGATGCCCTGACTCCCAGATCGGGCAGGGGCTTCGAGGGAACCTCCCCGTCCTCCTCCATCCTCTGTGCCTGAGCCCTGCTGAGGCTTTACCTGTCATCTCTGCTTTTTGGCAGCGCTGTCAAAGCCCGGAGAAGACCACCACGGCGGCGTATATGAATTTTTTTCGAACGGACTCAGGTACTGAGCAGTCTTGCCGGGGTCCCTAAGTGGGAGACGCGTCCCAAAACTGGGAGCGGCTGCAAGCAGTGCCCATGCTGGAGAAAAGGCAGAAGGGGAGAACAAGGCTCCGGTGTCTCCTCAGAGGGCCTGACGCCGTCCCCCTCGGGGTGTGGGAGCTGGCCCAGCGGGAGGGAGAGTTGGGGGTGGCATGCCTGCTGCAGGGATGGTTTGTGTCCGTGTCCCTCGAAGGAGCGACTGGTCAAGCAGCTGCGCTCCCCCCCCGGGCTCTCCTTCTGGCCCTGCCGAGTTTTGTTCGCTGGGACAACCTGTCCCAAAGGGTGGGAGCGTGCCTCCAGGCACCAGCTCCGGGGGAAACAGAGAACTTCCGGCCACATCAAACGTGCTGCAAGCTTACCAGTGGTGCACAGGACGGGCCTAATACGTTCCAAAATTGCTCCTCCAGTGTGGTCGGCGAGAGAACCACAAGTGTTTACAGTTCCCCAGAGCAATGCCCAGAGCTCGCAAGCGTCTTCTGTCCTCAAGACGTGCGAAGGAACTGTATTGATAGCACAGCAGCACTCCTGATTTCCCTGCCACTTGCGATACTGTTGTGCTGTGTCGTGATCCGGCGGCGGAGGAAGAGAAAACAGTGAGTCATTGATTTTCCCCCCCACTGCTTCCTTCGATGGCTGCTTGTGCCACGAAGCCTTTCTAGTCAGGCTGCTGTGGAGTAGGCGAGTGAGCGGTTGGCCAGAAAACTCTGCGGAGGTTTCTGCTGCTGTCAGGTGCTTTAATTGGCCTCTTAAGTCCTGGGCCTTCCTCTCGGGAGCCCGCTCTGCCTGGAGCCAGCGTTAGCTCAAAGTGGCCCTGCCCGGACAAGAGCAGCCCCCAGGAGCGACAGGCAGAGGCAAAGCAAGGTCAGGACGAGAAAGCGCGGGGGACGAGATTGCCCTAGACAGCGAGAGGTGCCCTCGCGCCCGCTCCTGACCAGCGAACCTGCCCGGAGGATTCCCCCTGCTTGGTGGTGCCATGAGGTGCAGGCATCCACCTCAGCCAAGGCGTGCCAGCAGCTCCGCCCGTGGTGGTGAGCCTTGCCAGCTCTGGCCGTGCTGTGGAGCCACAGTCCCTGTGTCCCGTCTGCAGCTGAGGGCCTCAGCGGCCTCCTCTCTCACACGGCGCCTCTCTGCAGCTTCAGGAGCCCCAGCGGGAAAGCGCGGCCCTGGCCCTCGCGCGCCCGGACAGCCGCACCAGCCACACCAGCCGCCCCGGCACCCCTGAGAGCTGGACGCAACGCCAGCAGCCGCCGCTCCGGCCTGCAAAACCGGCGCGCCCGCCCTCCCCACGGCCCCCGCGGCCCCCCAGCCCGGCTCCGGCTCCCCAGCTGCTGCGGAACCAGCCCAGCGCCTTCCAGCCCCAGCCCCAACCAAAACGGCCCCCGCCCCCCGAGCCCCGTGGTGGGGCCCTACGGCAAGGGCTGAAGGCGGCCCCCGCCAGGGTAGGGGTTGGGGGGGCACTGACCAAACAGCCACCCTTAACCCCCAGCACACTGGCAAAGAAATTAAAAGACGACGATAAAGCTGATGGATCTTTAGTCTTTCACCTAATGACACACACTAGCAGCAGGTCTAGCATGAAAATACATTCAGGTTCTAAGCTCCCTGCCTTTTCCTTTGCTTACAAGTGTGCAAGAAAGAGCTCCTGAAACAAAATTAATTTGGCATCCTTTGGCAATCGTGTAAGTGTTAGTGTCGAAAGCCTGAGGACACCAGACACCTTTTGAACTGAAGGCAGGTGATTTTCTCAGAAAACACGAATGTCCTGCAGAGGACGCACCCCCGACACACAGCTACAGGGATCAGCCGTTTCTCTCCAAATAGAGAGGGACAGAGCTCTCGCACAAGTGTCCGGGTGGCACCTAGAGCAAACCCCGCGAGGCACCAGCACTGGCTGCGCCCCATGCCCGGGCGCAGCCGTGGGTGCCCACGGTGTCGGCAGGCAGGAGCCAGGCACGGGGCTCCTCCGACCGGCAGCGGGGCCCCGAGGGGCTGGGGGAGCCCACAACCATGGCCAGCAACAGACAGCGACACCAACCTGGCTGACGCACGGTGCGGGAGGCGGTGATGGGAGCCCGACCTGGCCAGTCTCAAGAGCACCTCCAGGGACACAAGCCTGACAAGCCAATGTCCTGGAGGCCAAACAAAGGGCCTCGCTAATTAATGGGCCCTGGGAGGGGCCTAATTGATGGGCCATCACCAATTGGGGGTGGCCAATTGGGCTTCACCCACAGGCAAGGCACCCTAGGCCAGACTGACTTTTGGTTTGATGCAATCCTCCTGTTGAGAGAACAGCAGGGCTGGAGTCTTTTTTCCCCCTATTTGTCACAGACTCGTTGATAGCGTGCAGGGGACCTAACTTAGACACCTCAGCTACTGACACCTGCTCCAGCCCCCTCATCACCTCTGTGGCCCTGCTCTGGACCCGCTCAAGCAGGTCCATGTCTGTCTTCTGCTCTTGACCACTGTACACCCCACGGATGAAAACCAGGGGAGAACCTCACCTAAAGTCAATGCAATAGAAAAGACCCAGCCTGTCTCTGTACAAAAGACCAAAGCAGAAAGGGGAAACTGGGGAGCACCCTCAGTCACCACTGAGTGTGAGAGGTGACGGAAGACGTGGTTGCCAGCTCCCCTTTCACGGCAATTGGTCGGGTTTCCCTCGTGAATTCCTCATGATTGTCCTCCGGGGTCTGTGTCAGGAGATGGGGTGACACCGTATGACATGGGAGCCAGCGCAGGTTAGGGCTGTGAGACTGGGGAGATGCTCGAACACAACGAGTTGGGCACAACCAGGCAAGTCCTTCCTTTTGATTCAGTTTGTGGTAGCGGAGAGACCAGGCACTCTCGGGCACTCAAGTTAATGGAACTTCTGCTCCACTCCACCCAAAACCACTCCGACCAATTCCTTCTTCCTCTGCCACATGCTTTCAGGGGCAAAAGCCACTTGACTTATCCTAACACATATTTCACACTCAGATTGACTCGCTCTTTGCAGTCAGTGCTCCCAGCACCTTGAATCATAGAATCATAGAATGGTTTGCATTGGGAGGGACCTTTAAAGGTCATCTAGTCCAACCGCCCCTGCCATGAGCAGGGCCATCTTCAACTAGATCACGTTGCTCAGAGCCCCGTCCAACCTGACCTTGAATGCTTCCAGGGACGGGCATCTGCCACCTCTCTGGGCAACCTGTGCCAGTGTTTCGCCACCCTCAGCGCAAAAAAATGTCCTGCTTATAGCTAGTCTGAATCTACCCTCTTCTAGTTTAAAACCATTACCCCTTGTCCTGTTGCAACAGGCCCTACTAAAAACTCGGTCCCCATCTTTCTTATAAGCCCCCTTTCAAGTACTGAAAGGCTGCAATCAGGTCTCCCGGAGCCTTCTCTTCTCCAGGCTGAACAACCGCAGCTCGCTCTGCTTTTCTTCCCAGGAGAAGGTCTCACCAGAGCGGAGTAGAGGGGCAGAATCCCCTCCCTCGACCTGCTGGCCACGCTGCTTTTGATGCAGCCCAGGATACGGGTGGCGTTCTGGGCAGCGAGCGCACGTTGCCGGCTCACGTCCAGCTTTTCGTCCACCAGTACTCCCCGAGTCCTTCTCGGCAGGGCTGCTCTCAATCCCTTCATCCCCCAGCCTGTATTGATACCGGGGCTTGCCGCGACCCAGGTGCAGGACCTTGCACTTGGCCTTGTTGAACCTCACGAGGTTCACGTGGGCCCGCTTCTCGAGCTTGTCCAGCTCCCTCTGGATGGCATCCCGTCCCTCGGGCGTGCTGTCAACCGCACCACTCAGCTTGGTGTCTCCTGCAAACTTGCTGAGGGTGCACTCGATGCCCTGTCTATGTCGTTGATGAAGATATTAAACAGTACTGGTCCCCTGAGGGACACCGCTCGTCACCGATCTCCGTCCGCGCATCGAGCCGTTGAGCACTACCCTCTGGATGCGACCATCCGACCACTTCCTTATCCACCGAACAGTCCGTCCATCAGGTCCAACTGAGAGAGGAGGATGTTGGGGGGACTGTGTCAAAGGCCTTACAGAAGTCCAGACAGATGACATGGGTAGCTCTTCCCTCGTCCACTGATGTAGTCACTCCATCAGCGAAGGCCACTGGGTTGGTCGGGCAGCCTATACCCACCAGCTGCTCTCTCGAGGCTTCCTTTTGCATGTCAAATAATTTAAGAGACTATTTTTCTGTTTTATTGATTGACTTTGCTCTTTGAGGACCCTGACAGAAAGGATTCCTTCAATTTCACATGAAGAAGAAATGGAAAAGTAAAGGCTTCATCTTTCCCGTGAAACAAGAGTGACTCGTTAGCCCTGGGGTCCCCCAAGGCGCCAAACTGGGCTCCAGCCTGCCAGCTGCCTCCAGGAGGGGATCTTGCACTTGTCTCGACACTGAAATCACTCCCTCTTCAGCCTCCTGAGCTGTTGGTAACAGCACCCGAGGAGGTCAGCACTCCCTTGGCTGTGGTTTCCTGCCGTTCTGGGGACTGTGAGCTCCTCACCGCCCCTCTGACAGTGCCCGGAAAACAGCGCAGAGCTGGGGGCTCAGCCCCGGGTGGGACTGTGTCCCAGCCCTTGGACGGAGCTGCCCGACGGGACGGGCTCCCCAACCCGGGAGGGCAGCTCCCCTGGCTGTGCTCCAGTGCCCCTCCACGAGCACCTGAGAGCCATCCCCACGCAGCCTCGGCCTGGCTGTGAGGTCACAGCGGGGCTGTGAGGTCACAGAGCCCCACGATGCCGCGCCAGTCATAAGCACTGACCGCTCAGCCCCCGGCCCAGACTACTGCAGCAGCGCAGCAGCAGCAGCAGCAGCAGCGCCACAGCAGCAGCAGCAGCAGCAGCAGCAGCAGCAGCAGCAGCATGGTGCGAGCACAGGGGGCCATGGCCCCTGCCCGCCACCTCCTCCTCCTCCTCCTCTCCTGGTGGCCCTGCATGCCAGGGCTGCTCCGTGGCGAGCACGGGGAGCAGGTAAGCGGGTGGTGCTGGTGCAGCCTTTCACAGGCCGGCGGGCTCTTCTCCCCGAGGAGCGTGGATGATTTTTTTTCCTCCGGTGCTTTCGCGAGGGCTTCCTCTGTGTGCGTGAGAGCTCTCCCGGTAAGAAAGCGCCAGGGGGCCGTACGTTGGTCCATCCGCTCGTCGAGGGTGTTGCCCATGGCCTGGAAAGAGTGTGTGGAGAGCTGCAAGGAGCCAGCCAAGAGGTCACCAGGCCCCTCTGCCGCTTTGGCAATCTCCACCTACGTCTGGCTCCCACGTTGTTACCTGACCCCCTTCCGGTGCCTGCAGTTCACTCAGGCAGAAGTGGATCCCAACATGCAAGGGAAACGTTTCTCATCTGTGCTTGCTTCTAGATGAGGGCGGTGGCAACGGTTATCCAGCTTCTCGGCTGGACGTTGGTTTGGAGCCCTTGCGGCACCCTGGAGGTACGTTCTCCATGTCCCTTTCCTTGAAACAATACCCACTGACAATGTGGCAACAGCTTAGTCACGTGCAATTTGCCTTAAGATCCTCTCAAGGTCGACGGCTTCCCGACTTCTTGGTCTATTCCTGTCCTCGAGCCTGAGAGCAATCCCACAGGTAAGTCAGTGGGAGGAAGGCGCATCTACCTTTTCATCTTCTTGCCGTCTGACATGCAAGTTGCTCCTTCCGTGGCCAAGGCGCAGACATGGAGAAGAGCAGAGAGGGAACGGGTCAGGCTCAGAGATGTGCTTCGGGGCGCTTTGCCTGGCGAAGCTGTCTTTGCCAGCCCCTCGGAGCCTGAGCTGCTCCCGGTGCCGGCTGCCAAGCCAGCGGGCTTGTTGGGGTTGAGTTTAGAGCTGGTGTGACCTCCAGGGAGCCCCTTCTCCCGGCAGCTCCCTGCGTGGTTCGTTTTGCCCCAGCATGGTGCCATTGCAGGCACGCGGTAACTCCTTGCACCATGCTCCTGAGTGGAAGGGAGAGATGAGTGCCGTGGAGTAATCCCGTCTTTGAATTGCACTCGCTGCCACTCTGATCTGAAGAAGTATCTGGAACTGTGTCACGGGAGCTGTTCTGTCCTGCGCTTCTTTGCAGCCATGCCTGTGGGTGACAGTGATCCAGCTTCCCGGCTGGGTTCCAGGACTGAGCCTCTGGGAGATGGCATGGGTACGTCATCATGGCTTTTTCCTCCCTTTGAGAGCTGCCAGCTCAAAGCCCAAAGGTCAGCCAGCCGGGCGGCTCGGCAGGTGTGAGGACGGAGACGTGCACGTGTGTGCCCTCTCCTTGCGTGATCCCCTTACCGCTTCTGCCGTTCAGTTCTGCCGATGTCGATCACAAGATGACGGAAGCTTCTCTGCGTGTTTAGTTACAGAAGTGCCCGTAGGGAGGACTTTTCCAGCTCCTCGGCTGGATGCTGCGCTAGAGCCCAGCTGGCATCGCAGGGGTGAGTAGTCTGTCTCTGCTGACCTCACAGGCTGAGTGCTCGGTTTCTGTAATGTGTTCATGTGAAACTGAACCAAATACTTTCTGTTAAGGTCCTCCAAGAGCAAAGCCCCAAGCTGAAGGAGGAAAAAGTCCCCAGAGGCATCTGAAGTCCTGAGGCAGATGCTGGAGGAACTGGAGAGAGGACACGGTGGGTACATTTCACTCTGCCTTAGCCGTGGGAGTCAGCAACCGGAGGTTTTAGATAGACGTCGGGACACGCTGTAGCCTGCACAGCGGGAAGGGGTCGATCAGAGCCTCGCAGCAGCGATGCTGGGCTTCCCGCCTTGCAGGCGCTGGCGAGCCACAGAGACGGTGCAGAGCCTCTGCTGCCAGTTGGGGTTCCAGCCGAGCGCCAGCGGCAGCTGCTGCCCCACTTTTACCAGTACGGCTCGGAGCTGCTTTGTGCAGATGGCGGTAGGCAGATTTGAGCTGCTCCAGCAGCTCAGGCGTGGCTGTGGTTCGGAGCAGTGACTAGGCGCAGCCCCAAAAGCCCAGGCGTTTTTTCTAAGCCTGATCGATGTCTTTGAGAAGTGTTGCCTCCTGAAGATGCCATCTCCCTGACGGGGAACGGTTCCATCTGATCCAACTGTCCCGCTTGCTTTCTCAAGAGTCGGAACGAGAGGCTGTGCGGAAGGAGGCGTTTCCAGAAGGAAGCAGTGGCTCTCTACCAGTCTCTGCCAAAGAAACGGAGGCGATGAAAGCCACCGGCACGCCAGGTAATTGCTGTCCCATGCTCAGCCGGTGTCACCCATCAGGATCGCTGTGTGTCAGCAGGCTCTTCCCCCGGTGCCCGCTCTTGCACCTCACGTCAGCAGCCAAAGCTGAAAGTGTTTTGGGGTCGAGGCATCTGCAGCACGTTCCGCAGGTGATGGAAACGGGACTCTTAATCGAATGTACCTCCCGCGGTGGCTGCATCCCAGAGTCCCTAGAGGCCCAAGGCCCAAGGGCAGCACAGAGCGGGATCCCTCCCGTGAGCTGAGGTCCAGAGCGATGCCCTGACTCCCAGATCGGGCAGGGGCTTCGAGGGAACCTCCCCGTCCTCCTCCATCCTCTGTGCCTGAGCCCTGCTGAGGCTTTACCTGTCGTCTCTGCTTTTTGGCAGCGCTGTCAAAGCCCGGAGAAGACCACCACGGCGGCGTATATGAATTTTTTCGAACGGACTCAGGTACTGAGCAGTCTTGCTGGGGTCCCTAAGTGGGAGACGCGTCCCAAAACTGGGAGCGGCTGCAAGCAGTGCCCATGCTGGAGAAAAGGCAGAAGGGGAGAACAAGGCTCCGGTGTCTCCTCAGAGGGCCTGACGCCGTCCCCTCGGGGTGTGGGAGCTGGCCCGGCGGGAGGGAGAGTTGGGGGTGGCATGCCTGCTGCAGGGATGGTTTGTGTCCGTGTCCCTCGAAGGAGCGACTGGTCAAGCAGCTGCGCTCCCCCCGGGCTCTCCTTCTGGCCTGCCGAGTTTTGTTCGCTGGGACAACCTGTCCCAAAGGGTGGGAGCGTGCCTCCAGGCACCAGCTCCGGGGGAAACAGAGAACTTCCCGGCCATATCAAACGTGCTGCAAGCTTACCAGTGGTGCACAGGACGGCCTAACGTTCCAAATTGCTCCTCCAGATGTGGTCGGCGAGAGAACCACAAGTGTTTACAGTCCCCAGAGCAATGCCCAGAGCTCCGCAAGCGTCTTCTGTCCTCAAGACGTGCGAAGGAACTGTATGATAGGCACAGCAGCACTCCTGATTTCCCTGCCACTTGCGATACTGTTGTGCTGTGTCGTGATCCGGCGGCGGAGGAAGAGAAAACAGTGAGTCATTGATTTTCCCCCACTGCTTCCTTCGATGGCTGCTTGTGGCCACGAAGCCTTTCTAGTCAGGCTGCTGTGGAGTGGCGAGTGAGCGGTTGGCCAGAAAACTCTGCGGAGGTTTCTGCTGCTGTCAGGTGCTTTAATTGGCCTCTTAAGTCCTGGGCCTTCCTCTCGGGAGCCCGCTCTGCCTGGAGCCAGCGTTAGCTCAAAGTGGCCCTGCCCGGACAAGAGCAGCCCCCAGGAGCGACAGGCAGAGGCAAAGCAAGGTCAGGACGAGAAAGCGCGGGGGACGAGATTGCCCTAGACAGCGAGAGGCGCCCTCGCGCCCGCTCCTGACCAGCGAACCTGCCCGGAGGATTCCCCCTGCTTGGTGGTGCCATGAGGTGCAGGCGTCCACCTCGGCCAAGGCGTGCCAGCAGCTCCGCCCGTGGTGGTGAGCCTTGCCAGCTCTGGGCCGTGCTGTGGAGCACAGTCCCTGTGTCCCGTCTGCAGCTGAGGGCCTCAGCGGCCTCCTCTCTCCACAGGCGCCTCTCTGCAGCTTCAGGAGCCCAGCGGGAAAGCGGCGGCTGGCCCTCGCGCCCGGACAGCCGCACCAGCCACACCAGCCGCCCCGGCACCCCTGAGAGCTGGACGCAACGCCAGCAGCCGCCGCTCCAGCCTGCAAAACCGGCGCGCCGACAGCCGCACCAGCCACACCAGCCGCCCCGGCACCCCTGAGAGCTGGACGCAAGCAGCCGCAGCCTGCAAAACCGGCGCGCCGGCCCCAGCCACACCCGCCGCCGGCACCCTGCCCGCCAGCAGCCGCCGCTCCGCTGCCGGCGCGCCGCCCTCCACGGCCCCGCGGCCCCAGCCCGGCTCCGGCTCCCCAGCTGCTGCGGAACCAGCCCAGCGCCTTCCAGCCCCAGCCCCAACCAAAACGGCCCCCCCGCCCCCGAGCCCCGTGGTGGGGCCCTACGGCAAGGGCTGAAGGCGGCCCCCGCCAGGGTAGGGGTTGGGGGGCACTGACCAAACAGCCACCCTTAACCCCCAGCACACTGGCAAAGAAATTAAAAGACGATAAAGCTGATGGATCTTTAGTCTTTCACCTAATGACACACACTAGCAGCAGGTCTAGCATGAAAATACATTCAGGTTCTAAGCTCCCTGCCTTTTCCTTTGCTTACAAGTGTGCAAGAAAGAGCTCCTGAAACAAAATTAATTTGGCATCCTTTGGCAATCGTGTAAGTGTTAGTGTCGAAAGCCTGAGGACACCAGACACCTTTTGAACTGAAGGCAGGTGATTTTCTCAGAAAACAGGAATGTCCTGCAGAGGACGTACCCCCGACACACAGCTACAGGGATCAGCCGTTTCTCTCCAAATAGAGAGGGACAGAGCTCTCGCACAAGTGTCCGGGTGGCACCTAGAGCAAACCCCGCGAGGCACCAGCACTGGCTGCGCCCCATGCCCGGGCGCAGCCGTGGGTGCCCACGGTGTCGGCAGGCAGGAGCCAGGCACGGGGCTCCTCCGACCGGCAGCGGGGCCCCGAGGGGCTGGGGAGCCCACAACCATGGCCAGCAACAGACAGCGACACCAACCTGGCCGACGCACGGTGCGGGAGGCGGTGATGGGAGCCCCACCTGGCCAGTCTCAAGAGCACCTCCAGGGACACAAGCCTGACAAGCCAATGTCCTGGAGGCCAAACAAAGGGCCTCGCTAATTAATGGGCCCTGGGAGGGGCCTAATTGATGGGCCATCACCAATTGGGGGTGGCCAATGGGCTTCACCCACAGGCAAGGCACCCTAGGCCAGACTGACTTTTGTTGATGCAATCCTCCTGTTGATGAGATACAGCAGGGCTGGAGTCTTTTTCCCCCTATTTGTCACAGACTCGTTGATAGCGTGCAGGGGACCTAACTTCAGACACCTCAGCTTACTGACACCTGCTCCAGCCCCTCATCACCTCTGTGGCCCTGCTCTGGACCGCTCAAGCAGGTCCATGTCTTCTTCTGCTCCTTGACCACTGTTACACCCCACGGATGAAACCAGGGGAGAACCTCACCTAAAGTCAATGCAATAGAAAAGACCCAGCCTGTCTCTGTACAAAAGACCAAAGCAGAAAGGGGAAACTGGGAGCACCCTCAGTCACCACTGATGTTGAGAGGTGACGGAAGACGTGGTTGCCAGCTCCCTTTCACGGCAATTGGTCGGGTTTCCCTCGTGAATTCCTCATGATTGTCCTCCGGGTCTGTTCAGGAGATGGGTGACACCGTATGACATGGGAGCCAGCGCAGGTTAGGCTGTGAGACTGGGGAGATGCTCGAACACAACGAGTTGGCACAACCAGGCAAGTCCTTCCTTTTGATTTCAGTTTGTGGTAGCGGAGAGACCAGGCACTCTCGGGCACTCAAGTTAATGGAACTTCTGCTCCACTCCACCCAAAACCACTCCGACCAATTCCTTCTTCCTCTGCCACATGCTTTCAGGGGCAAAAGCCACTTGACTTATCCTAACACATAGTTTCACACTCAGATTGACTCGCTCTTTGCAGTCAGTGCTCCAGCACCTTGAACCATAGATCATAGAATGGTTTGCATTGGAGGACCTTTAAAGGTCATCTAGTCCAACCCCCTGCCATGAGCAGGGCCATCTTCAACTAGATCACGTTGCTCAGAGCCCCGTCCAACCTGACCTTGAATGCTTCCAGGGACGGGGATCTGCCACCTCTCTGGGCAACCTGTGCCAGTGTTTCACCACCCTCAGCGCAAAAAAATGTCCTGCTTATAGCTAGTCTGAATCTACCCTCTTCTAGTTTAAAACCATTACCCCTGTCCTGTTGCAACGGCCCTACTAAAAACTCGGTCCCCATCTTTCTTATAAGCCCCCTTTAAGTACTGAAAGGCTGCAATCAGGTCTCCCGGAGCCTTCTCTTCTCCAGGCTGAACAATCGCAGCTCGCTCTGCTTTTCTTCCCAGGAGAAGGTCTCACCAGAGCGGAGTAGAGGGCAGAATCCCCTCCCTCGACCTGCTGGCCACGCTGCTTTTGATGCAGCCCAGGATACGGGTGGCGTTCTGGGCAGCGAGCGCACGTTGCCGGCTCACGTCCAGCTTTTCGTCCACCGGTACTCCCCGAGTCTTCTCGGCAGGGCTGCTCTCAATCCCTTCATCCCCCAGCCTGTATTGATACCGGGGCTTGCCGCGACCCAGGTGCAGGACCTTGCACTTGGCCTTGTTGAACCTCACGAGGTTCACGTGGGCCCGCTTCTCGAGCTTGTCCAGCTCCCTCTGGATGGCATCCCGTCCCTCGGGCGTCTGTCAACCGCACCACTCAGCTTGGTGTCTCCTGCAAACTTGCTGAGGGTGCACTCGATGCCCCTGTCTATGTCGTTGATGAAGATATTAAACAGTACTGGTCCCCTGAGGGACACCGCTCGTCACCGATCTCCGTCCGCGCATCGAGCCGTTGAGCACTACCCTCTGGATGCGACCATCCGACCACTTCCTTATCCACGAACAGTCCGTCCATCAGTCCAACTGAGAGAGGAGGATGTTGGGGGGGACTGTGTCAAAGGCCTTACAGAAGTCCAGACAGATGACATGGGTAGCTCTTCCCTCGTCCACTGATGTAGTCACTCCATCAGCGAAGGCCACTGGGTTGGTCGGCAGCCTATACCCACCAGCTGCTCTCTCGAGGCTTCCTTTTGCATGTCAAATAATTTAAGAGACTATTTTTCTGTTTTATTGATTGACTTTGCTCTTTGAGGACCCTGACAGAAAGGATTCCCTTCAATTTCACATGAAGAAGAAATGGAAAAGTAAAGGCTTCATCTTTCCCGTGAAACAAAAGTGACTCGTTAGCCCTGGGGTCCCCCAAGGTGCCAAACTGGGCTCCAGCTGCCAGCTGCCTCCAGGAGGGATCTTGCACTTGTCTCGACACTGAAATCACTCCTCTTCAGCCTCCTGAGCTGTTGGTACAGCACCGAGGAGGTCAGCACTCCCTTGGCTGTGGTTTCCTGCCGTTCTGGGGGACTGTGAGCTCCTCACCGCCCCTCTGACAGTGCCCGGAAAACAGGCAGAGCTGGGGGCTCAGCCCCGGGTGGGGACTGTGTCCCAGCCCTTGGACGGAGCTGCCCGACGGGACGGGCTCCCCAACCCGGTGAGGGCAGCTCCCCTGGCCGTGCTCCAGTGCCCCTCCACGAGCACCTGAGAGCCATCCCCACGCAGCCTCGGCCTGGCTGTGAGGTCACAGCGGCTGTGAGGTCACAGAGCCCCACGATGCCGCGCCAGTCATAAGCACTGACCGCTCAGCCCCCGGCCCAGACTACTGCAGCAGCCAGCCAGCAGCAGCAGCGGCCACAGCGGCAAGCAGCAGCAGCAGCAGCAGCATGGTGCGAGCACAGGGGGCCATGGCCCCTGCCCGCCACCTCCTCCTCCTCCTCCTCCTCCTGGTGGCCCTGCATGCCAGGGCTGCTCCATGGCGAGCGCGGGGAGCAGGTAACGTGGTGTGCTGTGCAGCCTTTCACAGGCCGGTGGGCTCTTCTGCCCGAGGAGCATGGATGATGGTTTTTTTCCTCCGGTGCTTTCGCGAGGGCTTCCTCTGTGTGCGTGAGAGCTCTCCCGGTAAGAAAGCGCCAGGGGGCCGTACGTTGGTCCATCCGCTCGTCGAGGGTGTTGCCCATGGCCTGGAAAGAGTGTGTGGAGAGCTGCAAGGAGCCAGCCAAGAGGTCACCAGGCCCCTCTGCCGCTTTGGCAATCTCCACCTACGTCTGGCTCCCACGTTGTTACCTGACCCCCTTCCGGTGCCTGCAGTTCACTCAGGCAGAAGTGGATCCCAACATGCAGGGAAACGTTTCTCATCTGTGCTTGCTTCTAGATGAGGGCCGTTGGCAACGGTTATCAGCTTCTCGGCTGGACGTTGGTTTGGAGCCCTTGCGGCACCCTGGAGGTACGTTCTCCATGTCCCTTTCTTGAAACAATACCCACTGACAATGTGGCAACAGCTTAGTCACGTGCAATTTGCCTTAAGATCCTCTCAAGGTCGACGGCTTCCCGACTTCTTGTCTATTCCTGTCCTCGAGCCTGAGAGCAATCCCACAGGTAAGTCAGTGGGAGGAAGGCGCATCTACCTTTTCATCTTCTTGCCGTCTGACATGCAAGTTGCTCCTTCCGTGGCCAAGGCGCAGACATGGAGAAGAGCAGAGAGGAACGGGTCAGGCTCAGAGATGTGCTTCGGGCGCTTTGCCTGGCGAAGCTGTCTTTGCCGGCCCCTCGGAGCCTGAGCTGCTCCCGGTGCCGGCTGCCAAGCCAGCGGGCTTGTTGGGGTTGAGTTTAGAGCTGGTGTGAGCTCCAGGGAGCCCCTTCTCCCGGCAGCTCCCTGCGTGGTTCGTTTTTGCCCCAGCATGGTGCCATTGCAGGCACGCGGTAACTCCTTGCACCATGCTCCTGAGTGGAAGGAGAGATGAGTGCCGTGGAGTAATCCCGTCTTTGAATTGCACTCGCTGCCACTCTGATCTGAAGAAGTATCTGGAACTGTGTCACGGGAGCTGTTCTGTCCTGCGCTTCTTTGCAGCCATGCCTGTGGGTGACAGTGATCCAGCTTCCCGGCTGGGTTCCAGGACTGAGCCTCTGGGAGATGGCATGGGTACGTCATCATGGCTTTTTCCTCCCTTTGAGAGCTGCCAGCTCAAAGCCCAAAGGTCAGCCAGCCGGGCGGCTCGGCAGGTGTGAGGACGGAGACGTGCACGTGTGTGCCCTCTCCTTGCGTGATCCCCTTACCTTCTGCGTTCGTTCTGCCGATGTCGATCACATAGATGACGGAAGCTTCTCTGCGTGTTTAGTTACAGAAGTGCCCGTAGGGAGGACTCTTCCAGCTCCTCGGCTGGACGCTCCGTTACAGCCCAGCTGGCATCGCAGGGTGAGTAGTCTGTCTCTGCTGAGAGCTGTCACAGGCTGAGCAGTGGGTTTCTGTAATGTATTCATGTGAAACTGAACCAAATACTTTCTGTTAAGGTCCTCCAAGAGCAAAGTCCCAAGCCGAAGGAGGAAAAAAGTCCCCGGAGCCATCTGAAGTCCTGAGGCAGATGCTGGAGGAACTGGAGAGAGGACACGGTGGGTACATTTCACTCTGCCTTAGCCGTGGGACTCGGCGACCGGAGGTTTTAGATACATGTTGGGACACGCTGTAGCCTGCACAGTGGGAAGGGTCGATCAGAGCCTCGCAGCAGCGATGCTGGGCTTCCCACCTTGCAGGCGGTGGCGAGCCACAGAGACGGTGCAGAGCCTCTGCTGCCAGTTGTGGTTCAAGCCGAGCGCCAGGGGCAGCTGCTGCCCCACTTTTACCAGTACGGCTCAGAGCTGCTTTGTGCAGATGGCGGTAGGCAGATTTGAGCTGCTCCCAGCAGCTCAGGCGTGGCTGTGGTTTGGAGCAGTGACTAGGCGCAGCCCCAAAAGCCCAGGCGTTTTTTCTAAACCTGATCGATGTCTTTGAGAAGTGTTGCCTCCTGAAGATGCCATCTCCCTGACGGGAACGTTTCCATCTGATCCAACTGTCCCGCTTGCTTTCTCAAGAGTCGGAACGAGAGGCTGTGCGAAGGAGGCATTTCCAGAAGGAAGCGGTGGCTCGCTGCCAGTCTCTGCCAAAGAAACGGAGGCGATGCAAGCCACCGGCACGCCAGGTAATTGCTGTCCCCCGCTCAGCCGGTGTCACCCATCAGGATTGCTGTGTGCCAGCAGGCTCTTCCCCCGGTGCCCGCTCTTGCACCTCACGTCAGCAGCCAAAGCTGAAAGTGTTTTGGGTCGAGGCATCTGCAGCACGTTCCGCAGGTGATGGGAAATGGGACTCTTAATCGAATGTACCTCCCGCGGTGGCTGCATCCCAGAGTCCCTAGAGGCCCAAGGCCCAAGGGCAGCACAGAGCGGGATCCCTCCGTGAGCTGAGGTCCCAGAGCGATGCCCTGACTCCCAGATCAGGCAGGGGCTTCGAGGGAACCTCCCCGTCCTCCTCCATCCTCTGTGCCTGAGCCCTGCTGAGCTTTACCTGTCGTCTCTGCTTTTTTGGCAGCGCTGTCAAAGCCCGGAGAAGACCACCACGGCGGCGTATATTGAATTTTTTTCGAACGACTCAGGTACTGAGCAGTCTTGCTGGGTCCCTAAGTGGGAGACGCGTCCCAAAACTGGGAGCGGCTGCAAGCAGTGCCCATGCTGGAGAAAAGCAGAAGGGGAGAACAAGGCTCCGGTGTCTCCTCAGAGGGCCTGACGCCGTCCCCTCGGGGTGTGGGAGCTGGCCCGGCGGGAGGAGAGTTGGGGGTGGCATGCCTGCTGCAGGATGGTTGTGTCCGTGTCCCTCGAAGGAGCGACTGGTCAAGCAGCTGCGCTCCCCCCGGCTCTCCTTCTGCCTGCCGAGTTTTGTTCGCTGGGACAACCTGTCCCAAAGGGTGGGAGCGTGCCTCCAGGCACCAGCTCCGGGGGAAACAAGAGAACTTCCCGGCCATATCAAACGTGCTGCAAGCTTTACCAGTGGTGCACAGGACGGCCTAACGTTCCAAATTGCTCCTCCAGATGTGTCGGCGAGAGAACCACAAGTGTTTACAGTCCCCAGAGCAATGCCCAGAGCTCCGCAAGCGTCTTCTGTCCTCAAGACGTGCGAAGGAACTGTATGATAGGCACAGCAGCACTCCTGATTTCCCTGCCACTTGCGATACTGTTGTGCTGTGTCGTGATCCGGGCGGGGAAGAGAAAACAGTGAGTCATTGATTTTCCCCCCCACTGCTTCCTTCGATGGCTGCTTGTGGCCACGAGCCTTTCTAGTCAGGCTGCTGTGGAGTGGTGAAGTGAGCGTTTGGCCAGAAAACTCTGCGGAGGTTTCTGCTGCTGTCAGGTGCTTTAATTGGCCTCTTAAGTCCTGGGCCTTCCTCTCGGGAGCCCGCTCTGCCTGGAGCCAGCCGTTAGCTCAAAGTGGCCCTGCCCGGACAAGAGCAGCCCCCCAGGAGCGACAGCAGAGGCAAAGCAAGTCAGGACGAGGAAAGCGCGTGGGGACGAGATTGCCCTAGACAGCGAGAGGCGCCCTCAGCGCCCGCTCCTGACCAGCAAACCTGCCGGAGGATTCCCCCTGCTTGGTGGTGCCATGAGGTGCAGGCGTCCACCTCGGCCAAGGCGTGCCAGCAGCTCGCCCATGGTGTGAGCCTTGCCAGCTCTGGGCCGTGCTGTGGAGCACAGTCCCTGTTGTCCCGTCTGCAGCTGAGGCCTCAGCGGCCTCCTCTCTCCACAGGCCCCTCTCTGCAGCTTCAGGAGCCCAGCGGGAAAGCGGCGGCTGGCCCTCGCGCCCGGACAGCCCGCACCAAGCCACACCAGCCGCCCCCGCACCCCTGAGAGCTGGACGCAACGCCAGCAGCCGCCGCTCCAGCCTGCAAAACCGGCGCGCCCGGACAGCCGCACCAGCCACACCAGCCGCCCCGGCACCCTGAGAGCTGGACGCAACGCCAGCAGCCGCCGCTCCGGCCTGCAAAACCCGGCGCCGCCCGCCCTCCCCACGGCCCCCGCGGCCCCCCAGCCCGGCTCCGGCTCCCCAGCTGCTGCGGAACCAGCCCAGCGCCTTCCAGCCCCAGCCCCAACCAAAACGGCCCCCCCGCCCCCCGAGCCCGTGGTGGGCCCTACGGCAAGGGCTGAAGGCGGCCCCGCCAGGGTAGGGGTTGGGGGCACTGACCAAACAGCCACCCTTAAACCCCCAGCACACTGGCAAAGAAATTAAAAGAAGACGATAAAGCTGATGGATCTTTAGTCTTTCACCTAATGACACACACTAGCAGCAGGTCTAGCATGAAAATACATTCAGGTTCTAAGCTCCCTGCCTTTTCCTTTGCTTACAAGTGTGCAAGAAAGAGCTCCTGAAACAAAATTAATTTTGGCATCCTTTGCAATCGTGTTAAGTGTTAGTGTCGAAAGCCTGAGGACACCAGACACCTTTGAACTGAAGGCAGGTGATTTTCTCAGAAACAGGAATGTCCTGCAGAGGACGTACCCCCGACACACAGCTACAGGGATCAGCCGTTTCTCTCCAAACAGAGAGGGACAGAGCTCTCGCACAAGTGTCCGGGTGGCACCTAGAGCAAACCCCGCGAGGCACCAGCACTGGCTGCGCCCCATGCCCCGGGCGCAGCCGTGTGGTGCCCACAGGTGTCGGCAGGCAGGAAGCCAGGCACGGGGCTCCTCCGACTGGCAGCGGGCCCCGAGGGGCTGCGGAGCCCACAACCATGGCCAGCAACAGACAGCGACACCAACCTGGCTGACGCACGGTGCGGAGGCGGTGATGGGAGCCCCGACCTGGCCAGTCTCAAGAGCACCTCCAGGGACACAAGCCTGACAAGCCAATGTCCTGGAGCCAAACAAAGGGCCTCGCTAATTAATGGGCCCTGGGAGGGGCCTAATTGATGGGCCATCACCAATTGGGTGGTGGCCAATTGGCTTCACCCACAGGCAAGGCACCCTAGGCCAGACTGACTTTTGGTTTGATGCAATCCTCCTGTGTGAGAGAACAGCAGGCTGGAGTCTTTTTTCCCCCTATTTGTCACAGACTCGTTGATAGCGTGCAGGGGACCTAACTTTAGACACCTCAGCTACTGACACCTGCTCCAGCCCCCTCATCACCTCTGTGGCCCTGCTCTGGACCCTGCTCAAGCAGGTCCATGTCTTTCTTCTGCTCTTGACCACTGTACACCCCACGGATGAAAACCAGGGGAGAACCTCACCTAAAGTCAATGCAATAGAAAAGACCCAGCCTGTCTCTGTACAAAAGACCAAAGCAGAAAGGGGAAACTGGGGAGCACCCTCAGTCACCACTGAGTGTGAGAGGTGACGGAAGACGTGGTTGCCAGCTCCCCTTTCACGGCAATTTGGTCGGGTTCCCTCGTGAATTCCTCATGATTGTCCTCCGGGGTCTGTGTCAGGAGATGGGGTGACACCGGTATGACATGGGAGCCAGCGCAGGTTAGGCTGTTGAGACTGGGGAGATGCTCGAACACAACGAGTTGGGCACAACCAGGCAAGTCCTCCTTTTGATTCAGTTTGTGGTAGCGGAGAGACCAGGCACTCTCGGGCACTCAAGTTAATGAACTTCTGCTCCACTCCACCCAAAACCACTCCGACCAATTCCTTCTTCCTCTGCCACATGCTTTCAGGGCAAAAAGGCCACTTGACTTATCCTAACACATAGTTCACACTCAGATTGACTCGCTCTTTGCAGTCAGTGCTCCAGCACCTTGAACCATAGAATCATAGAATGGTTTGCATTGGGAGGGACCTTTAAAGTCATCTAGTCCAACCCCCTCCTGCCATGAGCAGGGCCATCTTCAACTAGACCACGTTGCTCAGAGCCCCGTCCAACCTGACCTTGAATGCTTCCAGGGACGGCGCATCTGCCACCTCTCTGGGCAACCTGTGCCAGTGTTTCACCACCCTCAGCGCAAAAAAATGTCCTGCTTATAGCTAGTCTGAATCTACCCTCTTCTAGTTTAAAACCATTACCCCTTGTCCTGTTGCAACAGGCCCTACTAAAAACTCGGTCCCCATCTTTCTTATAAGCCCCCTTTACGTACTGAAAGGCTGCAATCAGGTCTCCCCGGAGCCTTCTCTTCTCCAGGCTGAACAATCCGCAGCTCGCTCTGCTTTTCTTCCCAGGAGAAGGTCTCACCGAGACGGAGTAGAGGGGCAGAATCCCCTCCCTCGACCTGCTGGCCACGCTGCTTTTGATGCAGCCCCAGGATACGGGTGGCGTTCTGGCAGCGAGCGCACGTTGCCGGCTCACGTCCAGCTTTTCGTCCACCAGTACTCCCCGAGTCCTTCTCCGGCAGGGCTGCTCTCAATCCCTTCATCCCCCAGCCTGTATTGATACCGGGGCTTGCCGCGACCCAGTGCAGGACCTTGCACTTGGCCTTGTTGAACCTCACGAGGTTCACGTGGGCCCGCTTTCTCGAGCTTTGTCCAGCTCCCTCTGGGATGGCATCCCGTCCCTTCGGCGTGCTGTCAACCGCACCACTCGCTTGGTGTCTCCTGCAAACTTGCTGAGGGTGCACTCGATGCCCCTGTCTATGTCGTTGATGAAGATATTAAACAGTACTGTCCCCTGAGGGACACCCGCTCGTCACCATCTCCGTCCGCGCATCGAGCCTTGAGCACTACCCTCTGGATGCGACCATCCGACCACTTCCTTATCCACCGAACAGTCCGTCCATCAGGTCCAACTGAGAGAGGAGGGATTGTTGGGGGGGACTGTGTCAAAGGCCTTACAGAAGTCCAGACAGATGACATGGTAGCTCTTCCCTCGTCCACTGATGTAGTCACTCCATCAGCGAAGGCCACTGGGTTGGTCGGGCAGCCTATACCCACCAGCTGCTCTCTCGAGGCTTCCTTTTGCATGTCAAATAATTTAAGAGACTATTTTTTCTGTTTTATTGATTGACTTTGCTCTTTGAGGACCCTGACAGAAGGATTCCCTTCAATTTCACATGAAGAAGAAATGGAAAAGTAAAGCTTCATCTTTCCGTGAAACAAAAGTGACTCGTTAGCCCTGGGGTCCCCCAAGGCGCCAAACTGGGCTCCAGCCTGCCAGCTGCCTCCAGGAGGGGATCTTGCACTTGTCTCGACACTGAAATCACTCCCTCTTCAGCCTCCTGAGCTGTTGGTAACAGCACCCGAGGAGGTCAGCACTCCCTTGGCTGTGGTTTCCTGCCGTTCTGGGGACTGTGAGCTCCTCACCGGCCCCTCTGACAGTGCCCGGAAACAGCGCAGAGCTGGGGGCTCAGCCCCGGGTGGACTGTGTCCCACCCTTGGACGGAGCTGCCCGACGGGACGGGCTCCCCAACCCGGAGGGCAGCTCCCCTGGCTGTGCTCCAGTGCCCCTCCACGAGCACCTGAGAGCCATCCCCACGCAGCCCTCGGCCTGGCTGTGAGGTCACAGCGGGCTGTGAGGTCACAGAGCCCCACGATGCCGCGCCAGTCATAAGCACTGACCGCTCAGCCCCGGCCCAGACTACTGCAGCAGCGCAGCAGCCAGCACAGCAGCAGCAGCGGCCACAGCGCACACGCCAGCAGCAGCAGCAGCAGCAGCATGGTGCGAGCACAGGGCCATGGCCCCTGCCCCCACCTCCTCCTCCTCCTCCTCCTCCTGTGGCCCTGCATGCCAGGGCTGCTCCATGCGAGCGCGGGGAGCAGGTAAGCTGGGTGGTGCTGTGCAGCCTTTCACAGGCCGGTGGCTCTTCTCCCGAGGAGCAGTGGATGATGTTTTTTTCCTCCGTGCTTTCAGCGAGGCTTCCTCTGTGTGCGTGAGAGCTCTCCCGGTAAGAAAGCGCCAGGGGCCGTACGTTGGTCCATCCGCTCCTCGAGGGTGTTGCCCATGCCTGGAAAGAGTGTGTGGAGAGCTGCAAGGAGCCAGCCAAGAGGTCACCAGGCCCCTCTGCCGCTTTGCAATCTCCACCTACGTCTGGCTCCCACGTTGTTACCTGACCCCCTTCCGGTGCCTGCAGTTCACTCAGGCAGAAGTGGATCCCAACATGCAAGGAAACGTTTCTCATCTGTGCTTGCTTCTAGATGAGGGCGTGGCAACGGTTATCCAGCTTCTCGCTGGCGTTGGTTTGGAGCCCTTGCGGCCCCTGGAGGTACGTTCTCCATGTCCCTTTCCTTGAAACAATACCCACTGACAATGTGGCAACAGCTTAGTCACGTGCAATTTGCCTTAAGATCCTCTCAAGGTCGACGGCTTCCCGACTTCTTGGTCTATTCCTGTCCTCGAGCCTGAGAGCAATCCCACAGGTAAGTCAGTGGGAGGAAGGCGCATCTACCTTTTCATCTTCTTGCCGTCTGACATGCAAGTTGCTCCTTCCGTGGCAAGCGCAGACATGGAGAAGAGCAGAGAGGAACGGGTCAGGCTCAGAGATGTGCTTCGGGCGCTTTGCCTGGCGAAGCTGTCTTTGCCGGCCCCTCGGAGCCTGAGCTGCTCCCGGTGCCGGCTGCCAAGCCACGGGCTTGTTGGGGTTGAGTTTAGAGCTGGTGTGAGCTCCAGGGAGCCCCTTCTCTCCGGCAGCTCCCTGCGTGGTTCGTTTTGCCCCAGCATGGTGCCATTGCAGGCACGCGGTAACTCCCTTGCACCATGCTCCTGAGTGGAAGGAGAGATGAGTGCCGTGGAGTAATCCCGTCTTTGAATTGCACTCGCTGCCACTCTGATCTGAAGAAGTATCTGGAACTGTGTCACGGGAGCTGTTCTGTCCTGCGCTTCTTTGCAGCCATGCCTGTGGTGACAGTGATCCAGCTTCCCGGCTGGTTCCAGGACTGAGCCTCTGGGAGATGCATGGGTACGTCATCACGGCTTTTTCCTCCCTTTGAGAGCTGCAGCTCAAAGCCCAAAGGTCAGCCAGTCCGGGCGGCTCGGCAGGTGTGAGGACGGAGACGTGCACGTGTGTGCCCTCTCCTTGCGTGATCCCCTTACCGCTTCTGCCGCATTCTGATGTCACACAATAGATGACGGAAGCTTCTCTGCGTGTTTAGTTACAGAAGTGCCCGTAGGGAGGACTCTTCCAGCTCCTCGCTGGACGCTCCGTTACAGCCCAGCTGGCATCGCAGGGTGGATAGTCTGTCTCTGCTGAGAGCTGTCACAGCTGAGCAGTGGGTTTCTGTAATGTATTCATGTGAAACTGAACCAAATACTTTCTGTTAAGGTCCTCCAAGAGCAAAGTCCCAAGCCGAAGGAGGAAAAAAGTCCCCGGAGCCATCTGAAGTCCTGAGGCAGATGCTGGAGGAACTGGAGAGAGGACACGGTGGGACATTTCACTCTGCCTTAGCCGTGGGACTCGCGACCGAGGTTTTAGATACATGTTGGGACACGCTGTAGCCTGCACAGTGGGAAGGGGTCCGATCAGAGCCTCGCAGCAGACGATGCTGGCGTTCCCACCTTGCAGGCGGTGGCGAGCCACAGAGACGGTGCAGAGCCTCTGCTGCCAGTTGTGGTTCAAGCCGAGCGCCAGGGCAGCTGCTGCCCCACTTTTACCAGTACGGCTCAGAGCTGCTTTGTGCAGATGGCGTAGCAGATTTGAGCTGCTCCCCAGCAGCTCAGGCGTGGCTGTGGTTTGGAGCAGTGACTAGGCGCAGCCCCAAAAGCCCAGGCGTTTTTTCTAAACCTGATCGATGTCTTTGAGAAGTGTTGCCTCCTGAAGATGCCATCTCCCTGACGGGAACGGTTCCATCTGATCCAACTGTCCCGCTTGCTTTCTCAAGAGTCGGAACGAGAGGCTGTGCGGAAGGAGGCGTTTCCAGAAGGAAGCAGTGGCTCTCTGCCAGTCTCTGCCAAAGAACGGAGGCGATGCAAGCCACCGGCACGCCAGGTAATTGCTGTCCCCGCTCAGCCGGTGTCACCCATCAGGATTGCTGTGTGCCAGCAGGCTCTTCCCCCGGTGCCCGCTCTTGCACCTCACGTCAGCAGCCAAAGCTGAAAGTGTTTTGGGGTCGAGGCATCTGCAGCACGTTCCGCAGGTGATGGAAATGGGACTCTTAATCGAATGTACCTCCCGCGGTGGCTGCATCCCAGAGTCCCTAGAGGCCCAAGGCCCAAGGGCAGCACAGAGCGGGATCCCTCCCGTGAGCTGAGGTCCAGAGCGATGCCCTGACTCCCAGATCGGGCAGGGGCTTCGAGGGAACCTCCCCGTCCTCCTCCATCCTCTGTGCCTGAGCCCTGCTGAGGCTTTACCTGTCGTCTCTGCTTTTTGGCAGCGCTGTCAAAGCCCGGAGAAGACCACCACGGCGGCGTATATGAATTTTTTCGAACGGACTCAGGTACTGAGCAGTCTTGCTGGGGTCCCTAAGTGGGAGACGCGTCCCAAAACTGGGAGCGGCTGCAAGCAGTGCCCATGCTGGAGAAAAGGCAGAAGGGAGAAACAAGGCTCCGGTGTCTCCTCAGAGGGCTGACGCGACGCCGTGTCGCTCCCGCGGGTGTGGGGGAGCTGGCCCGGCGGGAGGGAGAGTTGGGGTGGCATGCCTGCTGCAGGGATGGTTGTGTCCGTGTCCCGACTGAGGAAGGCGACTGGTCAAGGCAGCTGCGCTACCCCCCTCCCCCCGGGCTCTCCTTCTGGCCTGCCGAGTTTTGTTCGCTGGGACAACCTGTCCCAAAGGGTTGGGAGCAGGCACCAGCTCCGGGGGGAAACAGAGAACTCCCGGCCAGGGGCTTACCAGGAGGGGCACAGGTGCTCCAGCCCTCCCGATGTGGGGCGGAGAACCACAACGTTCCAAATTGCTCCTCCAGATGTGGTCGGCGAGAGAACCACAAGTGTTTACAGTCCCCAGAGCAATGCCCAGAGCTCCGCAAGCGTCTTCTGTCCTCAAGACGTGCGAAGGAACTGTATGATAGGCACAGCAGCACTCCTGATTTCCCTGCCACTTGCGATACTGTTGTGCTGTGTCGTGATCCGGCGGCGGAGGAAGAGAAAACAGTGAGTCATTGATTTTCCCCCCACTGCTTCCTTCGATGGCTGCTTGTGGCCACGAAGCCTTTCTAGTCAGGCTGCTGTGGAGTGGCGAGTGAGCGGTTGGCCAGAAAACTCTGCGGAGGTTTCTGCTGCTGTCAGGTGCTTTAATTGGCCTCTTAAGTCCTGGGCCTTCCTCTCGGGAGCCCGCTCTGCCTGGAGCCAGCGTTAGCTCAAAGTGGCCCTGCCCGGACAAGAGCAGCCCCCAGGAGCGACAGGCAGAGGCAAAGCAAGGTCAGGACGAGAAAGCGCGGGGGACGAGATTGCCCTAGACAGCGAGAGGCGCCCTCGCGCCCGCTCCTGACCAGCGAACCTGCCCGGAGGATTCCCCCTGCTTGGTGGTGCCATGAGGTGCAGGCGTCCACCTCGGCCAAGGCGTGCCAGCAGCTCCGCCCATGGTGGTGAGCCTTGCCAGCTCTGGGCCGTGCTGTGGAGCACAGTCCCTGTGTCCCGTCTGCAGCTGAGGGCCTCAGCGGCCTCCTCTCTCCACAGGCGCCTCTCTGCAGCTTCAGGAGCCCAGCGGGAAAGCGGCGGCTGGCCCTCGCGCCCGGACAGCCGCACCAGCCACACCAGCCGCCCCGGCACCCCTGAGAGCTGGACGCAACGCCAGCAGCCGCCGCTCCAGCCTGCAAAACCGGCGCGCCCGGACAGCCGCACCAGCCACACCAGCCGCCCCGGCACCCCTGAGAGCTGGACGCAACGCCAGCAGCCGCCGCTCCGGCCTGCAAAACCGGCGCGCCCGCCCTCCCCACGGCCCCCGCGGCCCCCAGCCCGGCTCCGGCTCCCCAGCTGCTGCGGAACCAGCCCAGCGCCTTCCAGCCCCAGCCCCAACCAAAACGGCCCCCCGCCCCCCGAGCCCCGTGGTGGGGCCCTACGGCAAGGGCTGAAGGCGGCCCCCGCCAGGGTAGGGGTTGGGGGGGCACTGACCAAACAGCCACCCTTAACCCCCAGCACACTGGCAAAGAAATTAAAAGAAGACGATAAAGCTGATGGATCTTTAGTCTTTCACCTAATGACACACACTAGCAGCAGGTCTAGCATGAAAATACATTCAGGTTCTAAGCTCCCTGCCTTTTCCTTTGCTTACAAGTGTGCAAGAAAGAGCTCCTGAAACAAAATTAATTTGGCATCCTTTGGCAATCGTGTAAGTGTTAGTGTCGAAAGCCTGAGGACACCAGACACCTTTTGAACTGAAGGCAGGTGATTTTCTCAGAAAACAGGAATGTCCTGCAGAGGACGTACCCCCGACACACAGCTACAGGGATCAGCCGTTTCTCTCCAAATAGAGAGGGACAGAGCTCTCGCACAAGTGTCCGGGTGGCACCTAGAGCAAACCCCGCGAGGCACCAGCACTGGCTGCGCCCCATGCCCGGGCGCAGCCGTGGGTGCCCACGGTGTCGGCAGGCAGGAGCCAGGCACGGGGCTCCTCCGACCGCAGCGGGGCCCCGAGGGGCTGGGGAGCCCACAACCATGGCCAGCAACAGACAGCGACACCAACCTGGCTGACGCACGGTGCGGGAGGCGGTGATGGGAGCCCACCTGGCCAGTCTCAAGAGCACCTCCAGGGACACAAGCCTGACAAGCCAATGTCCTGGAGGCCAAACAAAGGGCCTCGCTAATTAATGGGCCCTGGGAGGGGCCTAATTGATGGGCCATCACCAATTGGGGGTGGCCAATTGGGCTTCACCCACAGGCAAGGCACCCTAGGCCAGACTGACTTTTGGTTTGATGCAATCCTCCTGTTGAGAGAACAGCAGGGCTGGAGTCTTTTTTCCCCCTATTTGTCACAGACTCGTTGATAGCGTGCAGGGGACCTAACTTTAGACACCTCAGCTACTGACACCTGCTCCAGCCCCTCATCACCTCTGTGGCCCTGCTCTGGACCCGCTCAAGCAGGTCCATGTCTTTCTTCTGCTCTTGACCACTGTACACCCCACGGATGAAAACCAGGGGAGAACCTCACCTAAAGTCAATGCAATAGAAAAGACCCAGCCTGTCTCTGTACAAAAGACCAAAGCAGAAAGGGGAAACTGGGGGCACCCTCAGTCACCACTGAGTGTGAGAGGTGACGGAAGACGTGGTTGCCAGCTCCCCTTTCACGGCAATTGGTCGGGTTTCCCTCGTGAATTCCTCATGATTGTCCTCCGGGGTCTGTGTCAGGAGATGGGGTGACACCGTATGACATGGGAGCCAGCGCAGGTTAGGGCTGTGAGACTGGGGAGATGCTCGAACACAACGAGTTGGGCACAACCAGGCAAGTCCTTCCTTTTGATTCAGTTTGTGGTAGCGGAGAGACCAGGCACTCTCGGGCACTCAAGTTAATGGAACTTCTGCTCCACTCCACCCAAAACCACTCCGACCAATTCCTTCTTCCTCTGCCACATGCTTTCAGGGGCAAAAGCCACTTGACTTATCCTAACACATATTTCACACTCAGATTGACTCGCTCTTTGCAGTCAGTGCTCCCAGCACCTTGAACCATAGAATCATAGAATGGTTTGCATTGGGAGGGACCTTTAAAGGTCATCTAGTCCAACCGCCCCTGCCATGAGCAGGGCCATCTTCAACTAGATCACGTTGCTCAGAGCCCCGTCCAACCTGACCTTGAATGCTTCCAGGGACGGCGCATCTGCCACCTCTCTGGGCAACCTGTGCCAGTGTTTCACCACCCTCAGCGCAAAAAAATGTCCTGCTTATAGCTAGTCTGAATCTACCCTCTTCTAGTTTAAAACCATTACCCCTTGTCCTGTTGCAACAGGCCCTACTAAAAACTCGGTCCCCATCTTTCTTATAAGCCCCTTTACGTACTGAAAGGCTGCAATCAGGTCTCCCCGGAGCCTTCTCTTCTCCAGGCTGAACAACCGCAGCTCGCTCTGCTTTTCTTCCCAGGAGAAGGTCTCACCAGAGCGGAGTAGAGGGGCAGAATCCCCTCCCTCGACCTGCTGGCCACGCTGCTTTTGATGCAGCCCAGGATACGGGTGGCGTTCTGGGCAGCGAGCGCACGTTGCCGGCTCACGTCCAGCTTTTCGTCCACCAGTACTCCCCGAGTCCTTCTCGGCAGGGCTGCTCTCAATCCCTTCATCCCCAGCCTGTATTGATACCGGGGCTTGCCGCGACCCAGGTGCAGGACCTTGCACTTGGCCTTGTTGAACCTCACGAGGTTCACGTGGGCCCGCTTCTCGAGCTTGTCCAGCTCCCTCTGGATGGCATCCCGTCCCTCGGGCGTGCTGTCAACCGCACCACTCAGCTTGGTGTCTCCTGCAAACTTGCTGAGGGTGCACTCGATGCCCCTGTCTATGTCGTTGATGAAGATATTAAACAGTACTGGTCCCCTGAGGGACACCGCTCGTCACCGATCTCCGTCCGCGCATCGAGCCGTTGAGCACTACCCTCTGGATGCGACCATCCGACCACTTCCTTATCCACCGAACAGTCCGTCCATCAGGTCCAACTGAGAGAGGAGGATGTTGGGGGGACTGTGTCAAAGGCCTTACAGAAGTCCAGACAGATGACATGGGTAGCTCTTCCCTCGTCCACTGATGTAGTCACTCCATCAGCGAAGGCCACTGGGTTGGTCGGGCAGCCTATACCCACCAGCTGCTCTCTCGAGGCTTCCTTTTGCATGTCAAATAATTTAAGAGACTATTTTTCTGTTTTATTGATTGACTTTGCTCTTTGAGGACCCTGACAGAAAGGATTCCCTTCAATTTCACATGAAGAAGAAATGGAAAAGTAAAGGCTTCATCTTTCCCGTGAAACAAAAGTGACTCGTTAGCCCTGGGGTCCCCAAGGTGCCAAAACTGGCTCCAGCCTGCCAGCTGCCTCCAGGAGGGATCTTGCACTTGTCTCGACACTGAAATCACTCCCTCTTCAGCCTCCTGAGCTGTTGGTAACAGCACCCGAGGAGGTCAGCACTCCCTTGGCTGTGGTTTCCTGCCGTTCTGGGGGACTGAGAGCTCCTCACCGCCCCTCTGACAGTGCCCGGAAACAGGGCAGAGCTGGGGGCTCAGCCCCGGGTGGACTGTGTCCCAGCCCTCTGGACGGAGCTGCCCGACGGGACGGGCTCACCAACCCGGGAGGGCAGCTCCCCTGGCCGTGCTCCAGTGCCCCTCCACGAGCACTCTGAGAGCCATCCCCACGCAGCCTCGGCCTGGCTGTGAGTCACAGCGGGGCTGTGAGGTCACAGAGCCCCACGATGCCCGCGCCAGTCATAAGCACTGACCACTCCAGCCCCGGCCCCAGATACTGCAGCAGCAGCAGCAGCAGCAGCAGCAGCAGCAGCAGCAGCAGCAGCAGCAGCAGCATGGTGCGAGCACAGGGGGCCATGGCCCCTGCCGCCACCTCCTCCTCCTCCTCCTCCTCCTGGTGGCCCTGCATGCCAGGCTGCTCCATGGCGAGCGCGGGAGCAGGTAGCGGGTGGTGCTGGTGCAGCCTTTCACAGGCCGGTGGGCTCTTCTGCCCGAGGAGCATGGATGATGGTTTTTTTCCTCCGGTGCTTTCACGAGGGCTTCCTCTGTGTGCGTGAGAGCTCTCCCGGTAAGAAAGCGCCAGGGGGCCGTACGTTGGTCCATCCGCTCGTCGAGGGTGTTGCCCATGGCCTGGAAAGAGTGTGTGAGAGCTGCAAGAGCCAGCCAAGAGGTCACCAGGCCCCTCTGCCGCTTTGGCAATCTCCACCTACGTCTGGCTCCCACGTTGTTACCTGACCCCCTTCCGGTGCCTGCAGTTCACTCAGGCAGAAGTGGATCCCAACATGCAAGGGAAACGTTTCTCATCTGTGCTTGCTTCTAGATGAGGGCGGTGGCAACGGTTATCCAGCTTCTCGGCTGGACGTTGGTTTGGAGCCCTTGCGGCACCCTGGAGGTACGTTCTCCATGTCCCTTTCCTTGAAACAATACCCACTGACAATGTGGCAACAGCTTAGTCACGTGCAATTTGCCTTAAGATCCTCTCAAGGTCGACGGCTTCCCGACTTCTTGGTCTATTCCTGTCCCTCGAGCCTGAGAGCAATCCCACAGGTTAAGTCAGTGGGAGGAAGGCGCATCTACCTTTTCATCTTCTTGCCGTCTGACATGCAAGTTGCTCCTTCCGTGGCCAAGGCGCAGACATGGAGAAGAGCAGAGAGGGAACGGGTCAGGCTCAGAGATGTGCTTCGGGGCGCTTTGCCTGGCGAAGCTGTCTTTGCCGGCCCTCGGAGCCTGAGCTGCTCCCGTGCCGGCTGCCAAGCCAGCGGCTTGTTGGGGTTGAGCTTAGAGCTGGCGTGAGCTCCAGGGAGCCCCTTCTCCCGGCAGCTCCCTGCGTGGTTCGTTTTGCCCCAGCATGGTGCCATTGCAGGCACGCGGTAACTCCTTGCACCATGCTCCTGAGTGGAAGGGAGAGATGAGTGCCGTGGAGTAATCCCGTCTTTGAATTGCAACTCGTCCACTCTGATCTGAAGAAGTATCTGGAACTGTGTCACGGGAGCTGTTCTGTCCTGCGCTTCTTTGCAGCCATGCCTGTGGGTGACAGTGATCCAGCTTCCCGGCTGGGGTTCCAGGACTGAGCCTCTGGGAGATGGCATGGGTACGTCATCATGGCTTTTTCCTCCCTTTGAGAGCTGCCAGCTCAAAGCCCAAAGGTCAGCCAGCCGGGCGGCTCGGCAGGTGTGAGGACGGAGACGTGCACGTGTGTGCCCTCTCCTTGCGTGATCCCCTTACCGCTTCTGCCGTTCAGTTCTGCCGATGTCGATCACAATAGATGACGGAAGCTTCTCTGCGTGTTTAGTTACAGAAGTGCCCGTAGGGAGGACTCTTCCAGCTCCTCGGCTGGACGCTCCGTTACAGCCCAGCTGGCATCGCAGGGGTGAGTAGTCTGTCTCTGCTGAGAGCTGTCACAGGCTGAGCAGTGGGTTCTGTAATGTATTCATGTGACACTGAACCAAATACTTTCTGTTAAGGTCCTCCAAGAGCAAAGTCCCAAGCCGAAGGAGGAAAAAAGTCCCCGGAGCCATCTGAAGTCCTGAGGCAGATGCTGGAGGAACTGGAGAGAGGACACGGTGGGTACATTTCACTCTGCCTTAGCCGTGGGACTCGGCGACCGGAGGTTTTAGATACATGTTGGGACACGCTGTAGCCCGCACAGTGGGAAGGGGTCGATCAGAGCCTCGCAGCAGCGATGCTGGGCTTCCCACCTTGCAGGCGGTGGCGAGCCACAGAGACGGTGCAGAGCCTCTGCTGCCAGTTGTGGTTCAAGCCGAGCGCCAGGGGCAGCTGCTGCCCCACTTTTACCAGTACGGCTCAGAGCTGCTTTGTGCAGATGGCGGTAGGCAGATCTGAGCTGCTCCCAGCAGCTCAGGCGTGGCTGTGGTTTGGAGCAGTGACTAGGCGCAGCCCCAAAAGCCCAGGCGTTTTTTCTAAACCTGATCGATGTCTTTGAGAAGTGTTGCCTCCTGAAGATGCCATCTCCCTGACGGGGAACGGTTCCATCTGATCCAACTGTCCCGCTTGCTTTCTCAAGAGTCGGAACGAGAGGCTGTGCAGAAGGAGGCGTTTCCGGAAGGAAGCGGTGCTCTCGCTGCCAGTCTCTGCCAAAGGAACGGAGGCGATGCAAGCCACCGGCACGCCAGGTAATTGCTGTCCCCCGCTCAGCCGGTGTCACCCATCAGGATTGCTGGTGTGCCAGCAGGCTCTTCCCCCGGTGCCCGCTCTTGCACCTCACGTCAGCAGCCAAAGCTGAAAGTGTTTTGGGTCGAGGCATCTGCAGCACGTTCCGCAGGTGATGGGAAATGGACTCTTAATCGAAATGTACCTCCCGCGGTGGCTGCATCCCAGAGTCCCTAGAGGCCCAAGGCCCAAGGCAGCACAGAGCGGGATCCCTCCCGTGAGCTGAGGTCCAGAGCGATGCCCTGACTCCCAGATCGGGCAGGGGCTTCGAGGGAACCTCCCCGTCCTCCTCCATCCTCTGTGCCTGAGCCCTGCTGAGGCTTTACCTGTCGTCTCTGCTTTTTGGCAGCGCTGTCAAAGCCCGGAGAAGACCACCACGGCGGCGTATATGAATTTTTTCGAACGGACTCAGGTACTGAGCAGTCTTGCTGGGGTCCCTAAGTGGGAGACGCGTCCCAAAACTGGGAGCGGCTGCAAGCAGTGCCCATGCTGGAGAAAAGGCAGAAGGGGAGAACAAGGCTCCGGTGTCTCCTCAGAGGGCCTGACGCCGTCCCCTCGGGGTGTGGGAAGCTGGCCCGGCGGGAGGAGAGTTGGGGGTGGCATGCCTGCTGCAGGGATGGTTTGTGTCCGTGTCCCTCGAAGGAGCGACTGGTCAAGCAGCTGCGCTCCCCCCCGGGCTCTCCTTCTGGCCTGCCGAGTTTTGTTCGCTGGGACAACCTGTCCAAAGGGTGGGAGCGTGCCTCCAGGCACCAGCTCCGGGGGAAACAGAGAACTTCCCGGCCATATCAAACGTGCTGCAAGCTTACCAGTGGTGCACAGGACGGCCTAACGTTCCAAATTGCTCCTCCAGATGTGGTCGGCGAGAGAACCACAAGTGTTTACAGTCCCCAGAGCAATGCCCAGAGCTCCGCAAGCGTCTTCTGTCCTCAAGACGTGCGAAGGAACTGTATGATAGGCACAGCAGCACTCCTGATTTCCCTGCCACTTGCGATACTGTTGTGCTGTGTCGTGATCCGGCGGCGGAGGAAGAGAAAACAGTGAGTCATTGATTTCCCCCCCACTGCTTCCTTCGATGGCTGCTTGTGGCCACGAAGCCTTTCTAGTCAGGCTGCTGTGGAGTGGTGAGTGAGCGGTTGGCCAGAAAACTCTGCGGAGGTTTCTGCTGCTGTCAGGTGCTTTAATTGGCCTCTTAAGTCCTGGGCCTTCCTCTCGGGAGCCCGCTCTGCCTGGAGCCAGCATTAGCTCAAAGTGGCCCTGCCCGGACAAGAGCAGCCCCCAGGAGCGACAGGCAGAGGCAAAGCAAGTCAGGACGAGAAAGCGCGGGGGACGAGATTGCCCTAGACAGCGAGAGGCGCCCTCGCGCCCGCTCCTGACCAGCAAACCTGCCCGGAGGATTCCCCCTGCTTGGTGGTGCCATGAGGTGCAGGCGTCCACCTCGGCCAAGGCGTGCCAGCAGCTCCGCCCATGGTGGTGAGCCTTGCCAGCTCTGGGCCGTGCTGTGGAGCACAGTCCCTGTGTCCCGTCTGCAGCTGAGGGCCTCAGCGGCCTCCTCTCTCCACAGGCGCCTCTCTGCAGCTTCAGGAGCCCAGCGGGAAAGCGGCGGCTGGCCCCTCGCGCGGGCCCCGGACAGCCGCACCAGCCACACCAGCCGCCCCGGCACCCCTGAGAGCTGGACGCAACGCCAGCAGCCGCCGCTCCAGCCTGCAAAACCGGCGCGCCCGGACAGCCGCACCAGCCACACCAGCCGCCCCGGCACCCCTGAGAGCTGGACGCAACGCCAGCAGCCGCCGCTCCGGCCTGCAAAACCGGCGCGCCCGCCCTCCCCACGGCCCCCGCGGCCCCCCAGCCCGGCTCCGGCTCCCCAGCTGCTGCGGAACCAGCCCAGCGCCTTCCAGCCCCAGCCCCAACCAAAACGGCCCCCCGCCCCCGAGCCCCGTGGTGGGGCCCTACGGCAAGGGCTGAAGGCGGCCCCCGCCAGGGTAGGGGTTGGGGGGCACTGACCAAACAGCCACCCTTAACCCCCAGCACACTGGCAAAGAAATTAAAAGAAGACGATAAAGCTGATGGATCTTTAGTCTTTCACCTAATGACACACACTAGCAGCAGGTCTAGCATGAAAATACATTCAGGTTCTAAGCTCCCTGCCTTTTCCTTTGCTTACAAGTGTGCAAGAAAGAGCTCCTGAAACAAAATTAATTTGGCATCCTTTGGCAATCGTGTAAGTGTTAGTGTCGAAAGCCTGAGGACACCAGACACCTTTTGAACTGAAGGCAGGTGATTTCTCAGAAAACAGGAATGTCCTGCAGAGGACGTACCCCCGACACACAGCTACAGGGATCAGCCGTTTCTCTCCAAATAGAGAGGGACAGAGCTCTCGCACAAGTGTCCGGGTGGCACCTAGAGCAAACCCCGCGAGGCACCAGCGCTGGCTGCGCCCCATGCCCGGGCGCAGCCGTGGGTGCCCACGGTGTCGGCAGGCAGGAGCCAGGCACGGGGCTCCTCCGACCGGCAGCGGGGCCCCGAGGGGCTGGCGGAGCCCACAACCATGGCCAGCAACAGACAGCGACACCAACCTGGCCGACGCATGGTGCGGGAGGCGGTGATGGGAGCCCCACCTGGCCAGTCTCAAGAGCACCTCCAGGGACACAAGCCTGACAAGCCAATGTCCTGGAGGCCAAACAAAGGGCCTCGCTAATTGATGGGCCCTGGGAGGGGCCTAATTGATGGGCCATCACCAATTGGGGGTGGCCAATTGGGCTTCACCCACAGGCAAGGCACCCTAGGCCAGACTGACTTTTGGTTTGATGCAATCCTCCTGTTGAGAGAACAGCAGGGCTGGAGTCTTTTTTCCCCCTATTTGTCACAGACTCGTTGATAGCGTGCAGGGGACCTAACTTTAGACACCTCAGCTACTGACACCTGCTCCAGCCCCCTCATCACCTCTGTGGCCCTGCTCTGGACCCGCTCAAGCAGGTCCATGTCTTTCTTCTGCTCTTGACCACTGTACACCCCACGGATGAAAACCAGGGGAGAACCTCACCTAAAGTCAATGCAATAGAAAAGACCCAGCCTGTCTCTGTACAAAAGACCAAAGCAGAAAGGGGAAACTGGGGAGCACCCTCAGTCACCACTGAGTGTGAGAGGTGACGGAAGACGTGGTTGCCAGCTCCCCTTTCACGGCAATTGGTCGGGTTTCCCTCGTGAATTCCTCATGATTGTCCTCCGGGGTCTGTGTCAGGAGATGGGGTGACACCGTATGACATGGGAGCCAGCGCAGGTTAGGGCTGTGAGACTGGGAGATGCTCGAACACAACGAGTTGGGCACAACCAGGCAAGTCCTTCCTTTTGATTCAGTTTGTGGTAGCGGAGAGACCAGGCACTCTCGGGCACTCAAGTTAATGGAACTTCTGCTCCACTCCACCCAAAACCACTCCGACCAATTCCTTCTTCCTCTGCCACATGCTTTCAGGGGCAAAAGCCACTTGACTTATCCTAACACATATTTCACACTCAGATTGACTCGCTCTTTGCAGTCAGTGCTCCCAGCACCTTGAACCATAGAATCATAGAATGGTTTGCATTGGGAGGGACCTTTAAAGGTCATCTAGTCCAACCGCCCCTGCCATGAGCAGGGCCATCTTCAACTAGATCACGTTGCTCAGAGCCCCGTCCAACCTGACCTTGAATGCTTCCAGGACGGCGCATCTGCCACCTCTCTGGGCAACCTGTGCCAGTGTTTCACCACCCTCAGCGCAAAAAAATGTCCTGCTTATAGCTAGTCTGAATCTACCCTCTTCTAGTTTAAAACCATTACCCCTTGTCCTGTTGCAAACAGGCCCTACTAAAAACTCGGTCCCCATCTTTCTTATAAGCCCCCTTTACGTACTGAAAGGCTGCAATCAGGTCTCCCCGGAGCCTTCTCTTCTCCAGGCTGAACAACCGCAGCTCGCTCTGCTTTTCTTCCCAGGAGAAGGTCTCACCAGAGCGGAGTAGAGGGGCAGAATCCCCTCCCTCGACCTGCTGGCCACGCTGCTTTTGATGCAGCCCAGGATACGGGTGGCGTTCTGGGCAGCGAGCGCACGTTGCCGGCTCACGTCCAGCTTTTCGTCCACCAGTACTCCCCGAGTCCTTCTCGGCAGGGCTGCTCTCAATCCCTTCATCCCCCAGCCTGTATTGATACCGGGGCTTGCCGCGACCCAGGTGCAGGACCTTGCACTTGGCCTTGTTGAACCTCACGAGGTTCACGTGGGCCCGCTTCTCGAGCTTGTCCAGCTCCCTCTGGATGGCATCCCGTCCCTCGGGCGTGCTGTCAACCGCACCACTCAGCTTGGTGTCTCCTGCAAACTTGCTGAGGGTGCACTCGATGCCCCTGTCTATGTCGTTGATGAAGATATTAAACAGTACTGGTCCCCTGAGGGACACCGCTCGTCACCGATCTCCGTCCGCGCATCGAGCCGTTGAGCACTACCCTCTGGATGCGACCATCCGACCACTTCCTTATCCACCGAACAGTCCGTCCATCAGGTCCAACTGAGAGAGGAGGATGTTGGGGGGGACTGTGTCAAAGGCCTTACAGAAGTCCAGACAGATGACATGGGTAGCTCTTCCCTCGTCCACTGATGTAGTCACTCCATCAGCGAAGGCCACTGGGTTGGTCGGGCAGCCTATACCCACCAGCTGCTCTCTCGAGGCTTCCTTTTGCATGTCAAATAATTTAAGAGACTATTTTTTCTGTTTTATTGATTGACTTTGCTCTTTGAGGACCCTGACAGAAAGGATTCCCTTCAATTTCACATGAAGAAGAAATGGAAAAGTAAAGGCTTCATCTTTCCCGTGAAACAAAAGTGACTCGTTAGCCCTGGGGTCCCCCAAGGTGCCAAACTGGGCTCCAGCCTGCCAGCTGCCTCCAGGAGGGGATCTTGCACTTGTCTCGACACTGAAATCACTCCCTCTTCAGCCTCCTGAGCTGTTGGTAACAGCACCCGAGGAGGTCAGCACTCCCTTGGCTGTGGTTTCCTGCCGTTCTGGGGGACTGAGAGCTCCTCACCGCCCCTCTGACAGTGCCCGGAAAACAGGCAGAGCTGGGGGCTCAGCCCCGGGTGGGACTGTGTCCCAGCCCTTGGACGGAGCTGCCCGACGGGACGGGCTCACCAACCCGGGAGGGCAGCTCCCCTGGCCGTGCTCCAGTGCCCCTCCACGAGCACCTGAGAGCCATCCCCACGCAGCCTCGGCCTGGCTGTGAGGTCACAGCGGGGCTGTGAGGTCACAGAGCCCCACGATGCCGCGCCAGTCATAAGCACTGACCACTCAGCCCCCGGCCCAGACTACTGCAGCAGCAGCAGCAGCAGCACAGCAGCAGCAGCAGCAGCAGCAGCAGCAGCAGCAGCATGGTGCGAGCACAGGGGGCCATGGCCCCTGCCCGCCACCTCCTCCTCCTCCTCCTCCTCCTGGTGGCCCTGCATGCCAGGGCTGCTCCATGGCGAGCGCGGGGAGCAGGTAAGCGGGTGGTGCTGGTGCAGCCTTTCACAGGCCGGTGGCTCTTCTGCCCGAGGAGCATGGATGATGGTTTTTTTCCTCCGGTGCTTTCGCGAGGGCTTCCTCTGTGTGCGTGAGAGCTCTCCCGGTAAGAAAGCGCCAGGGGGCCGTACGTTGGTCCATCCGCTCGTCGAGGGGTGTTGCCCATGGCCTGGAAAGAGTGTGTGGAGAGCTGCAAGGAGCCAGCCAAGAGGTCACCAGGCCCCTCTGCCGCTTTGGCAATCTCCACCTACGTCTGGCTCCCACGTTGTTACCTGACCCCCTTCCGGTGCCTGCAGTTCACTCAGGCAGAAGTGGATCCCAACATGCAAGGGAAACGTTTTCTCATCTGTGCTTGCTTCTAGATGAGGGCGGTGGCAACGGTTATCCAGCTTCTCGGCTGGACGTTGGTTTGGAGCCCTTGCGGCACCCTGGAGGTACGTTCTCCATGTCCCTTTCCTTGAAACAATACCCACTGACAATGTGGCAACAGCTTAGTCACGTGCAATTTGCCTTAAGATCCTCTCAAGGTCGACGGCTTCCCGACTTCTTGGTCTATTCCTGTCCTCGAGCCTGAGAGCAATCCCACAGGTAAGTCAGTGGGAGGAAGGCGCATCTACCTTTTCATCTTCTTGCCGTCTGACATGCAAGTTGCTCCTTCCGTGGCCAAGGCGCAGACATGGAGAAGAGCAGAGAGGGAACGGGTCAGGCTCAGAGATGTGCTTCGGGGCGCTTTGCCTGGCGAAGCTGTCTTTGCCGGCCCCTCGGAGCCTGAGCTGCTCCCGGTGCCGGCTGCCAAGCCAGCGGGCTTGTTGGGTTGAGCTTAGAGCTGGCGTGAGCTCCAGGGAGCCCCTTCTCCCGGCAGCTCCCTGCGTGGTTCGTTTTGCCCCAGCATGGTGCCATTGCAGGCACGCGGTAACTCCTTGCACCATGCTCCTGAGTGGAAGGGAGAGATGAGTGCCGTGGAGTAATCCCGTCTTTGAATTGCACTCGCTGCCACTCTGATCTGAAGAAGTATCTGGAACTGTGTCACGGGAGCTGTTCTGTCCTGCGCTTCTTTGCAGCCATGCCTGTGGGTGACAGTGATCCAGCTTCCCGGCTGGGTTCCAGGACTGAGCCTCTGGGAGATGGCATGGGTACGTCATCATGGCTTTTTCCTCCCTTTGAGAGCTGCCAGCTCAAAGCCCAAAGGTCAGCCAGCCGGGCGGCTCGGCAGGTGTGAGGACGGAGACGTGCACGTGTGTGCCCTCTCCTTGCGTGATCCCCTTACCGCTTCTGCCGTTCAGTTCTGCCGATGTCGATCACAATAGATGACGGAAGCTTCTCTGCGTGTTTAGTTACAGAAGTGCCCGTAGGGAGGACTCTTCCAGCTCCTCGGCTGGACGCTCCGTTACAGCCCAGCTGGCATCGCAGGGGTGAGTAGTCTGTCTCTGCTGAGAGCTGTCACAGGCTGAGCAGTGGGTTTCTGTAATGTATTCATGTGACACTGAACCAAATACTTTCTGTTAAGGTCCTCCAAGAGCAAAGTCCCAAGCCGAAGGAGGAAAAAAGTCCCCGGAGCCATCTGAAGTCCTGAGGCAGATGCTGGAGGAACTGGAGAGAGGACACGGTGGGTACATTTCACTCTGCCTTAGCCGTGGGACTCGGCGACCGGAGGTTTTAGATACATGTTGGGACACGCTGTAGCCCGCACAGTGGGAAGGGGTCGATCAGAGCCTCGCAGCAGCGATGCTGGGCTTCCCACCTTGCAGGCGGTGGCGAGCCACAGAGACGGTGCAGAGCCTCTGCTGCCAGTTGTGGTTCAAGCCGAGCGCCAGGGGCAGCTGCTGCCCCACTTTTACCAGTACGGCTCAGAGCTGCTTTGTGCAGATGGCGGTAGGCAGATTTGAGCTGCTCCCAGCAGCTCAGGCGTGGCTGTGGTTTGGAGCAGTGACTAGGCGCAGCCCCAAAAGCCCAGGCGTTTTTTCTAAACCTGATCGATGTCTTTGAGAAGTGTTGCCTCCTGAAGATGCCATCTCCCTGACGGGGAACGGTTCCATCTGATCCAACTGTCCCGCTTGCTTTCTCAAGAGTCGGAACGAGAGGCTGTGCAGAAGGAGGCGTTTCCGGAAGGAAGCAGTGGCTCTCTGCCAGTCTCTGCCAAAGGAACGGAGGCGATGCAAGCCACCGGCACGCCAGGTAATTGCTGTCCCCTGCTCAGCCGGTGTCACCCATCAGGATTGCTGTGTGCCAGCAGGCTCTTCCCCCGGTGCCCGCTCTTGCACCTCACGTCAGCAGCCAAAGCTGAAAGTGTTTTGGGGTCGAGGCATCTGCAGCACGTTCCGCAGGTGATGGGAAATGGGACTCTTAATCGAATGTACCTCCCGCGGTGGCTGCATCCCAGAGTCCCTAGAGGCCCAAGGCCCAAGGGCAGCACAGAGCGGGATCCCTCCCGTGAGCTGAGGTCCAGAGCGATGCCCTGACTCCCAGATCGGGCAGGGGCTTCGAGGGAACCTCCCCGTCCTCCTCCATCCTCTGTGCCTGAGCCCTGCTGAGGCTTTACCTGTCGTCTCTGCTTTTTGGCAGCGCTGTCAAAGCCCGGAGAAGACCACCACGGCGGCGTATATGAATTTTTTCGAACGGACTCAGGTACTGAGCAGTCTTGCTGGGGTCCCTAAGTGGGAGACGCGTCCCAAAACTGGGAGCGGCTGCAAGCAGTGCCCATGCTGGAGAAAAGGCAGAAGGGGAGAACAAGGCTCCGGTGTCTCCTCAGAGGGCCTGACGCCGTCCCCTCGGGGTGTGGGAGCTGGCCCGGCGGGAGGGAGAGTTGGGGGTGGCATGCCTGCTGCAGGGATGGTTTGTGTCCGTGTCCCTCGAAGGAGCGACTGGTCAAGCAGCTGCGCTCCCCCCCGGGCTCTCCTTCTGGCCTGCCGAGTTTTGTTCGCTGGGACAACCTGTCCCAAAGGGTGGGAGCGTGCCTCCAGGCACCAGCTCCGGGGGGAAACAGAGAACTTCCCGGCCATATCAAACGTGCTGCAAGCTTACCAGTGGTGCACAGGACGGCCTAACGTTCCAAATTGCTCCTCCAGATGTGGTCGGCGAGAGAACCACAAGTGTTTACAGTCCCAGAGCAATGCCCAGAGCTCCGCAAGCGTCTTCTGTCCTCAAGACGTGCGAAGGAACTGTATGATAGGCACAGCAGCACTCCTGATTTCCCTGCCACTTGCGATACTGTTGTGCTGTGTCGTGATCCGGCGGCGGAGGAAGAGAAAACAGTGAGTCATTGATTTCCCCCCCCACTGCTTCCTTCGATGGCTGCTTGTGGCCACGAAGCCTTTCTAGTCAGGCTGCTGTGGAGTGGCGAGTGAGCGGTTGGCCAGAAAACTCTGCGGAGGTTTCTGCTGCTGTCAGGTGCTTTAATTGGCCTCTTAAGTCCTGGGCCTTCCTCTCGGGAGCCCGCTCTGCCTGGAGCCAGCGTTAGCTCAAAGTGGCCCTGCCCGGACAAGAGCAGCCCCCAGGAGCGACAGGCAGAGGCAAAGCAAAGTCAGGACGAGAAAGCGCGGGGGACGAGATTGCCCTAGACAGCGAGAGGCGCCCTCGCGCCCGCTCCTGACCAGCAAACCTGCCCGGAGGATTCCCCCTGCTTGGTGGTGCCATGAGGTGCAGGCGTCCACCTCGGCCAAGGCGTGCCAGCAGCTCCGCCCATGGTGGTGAGCCTTGCCAGCTCTGGGCCGTGCTGTGGAGCACAGTCCCTGTGTCCCGTCTGCAGCTGAGGGCCTCAGCGGCCTCCTCTCTCCACAGGCGCCTCTCTGCAGCTTCAGGAGCCCAGCGGGAAAGCGGCGGCTGGCCCTCGCGCCCGGACAGCCGCACCAGCCACACCAGCCGCCCCGGCACCCCTGAGAGCTGGACGCAACGCCAGCAGCCGCCGCTCCAGCCTGCAAAACCGGCGCGCCCGGACAGCCGCACCAGCCACACCAGCCGCCCCGGCACCCCTGAGAGCTGGACGCAACGCCAGCAGCCGCCGCTCCGGCCTGCAAAACCGGCGCGCCCGCCCTCCCCACGGCCCCCGCGGCCCCCCAGCCCGGCTCCGGCTCCCCAGCTGCTGCGGAACCAGCCCAGCGCCTTCCAGCCCCAGCCCCAACCAAAACGGCCCCCCCGCCCCCCGAGCCCCGTGGTGGGGCCCTACGGCAAGGGCTGAAGGCGGCCCCCGCCAGGGTAGGGGTTGGGGGGCACTGACCAAACAGCCACCCTTAACCCCCAGCACACTGGCAAAGAAATTAAAAGAAGACGATAAAGCTGATGGATCTTTAGTCTTTCACCTAATGACACACACTAGCAGCAGGTCTAGCATGAAAATACATTCAGGTTCTAAGCTCCCTGCCTTTTCCTTTGCTTACAAGTGTGCAAGAAAGAGCTCCTGAAACAAAATTAATTTGGCATCCTTTGGCAATCGTGTAAGTGTTAGTGTCGAAAGCCTGAGGACACCAGACACCTTTTGAACTGAAGGCAGGTGATTTTCTCAGAAAACAGGAATGTCCTGCAGAGGACGTACCCCCGACACACAGCTACAGGGATCAGCCGTTTCTCTCCAAATAGAGAGGGACAGAGCTCTCGCACAAGTGTCCGGGTGGCACCTAGAGCAAACCCCGCGAGGCACCAGCACTGGCTGCGCCCCATGCCCGGGCGCAGCCGTGGGTGCCCACGGTGTCGGCAGGCAGGAGCCAGGCACGGGGCTCCTCCGACCGGCAGCGGGGCCCCGAGGGGCTGGGGAGCCCACAACCATGGCCAGCAACAGACAGCGACACCAACCTGGCCGACGCACGGTGCGGGAGGCGGTGATGGGAGCCCCACCTGGCCAGTCTCAAGAGCACCTCCAGGGACACAAGCCTGACAAGCCAATGTCCTGGAGGCCAAACAAAGGGCCTCGCTAATTGAATGGGCCCTGGGAGGGGCCTAATTGATGGGCCATCACCAATTGGGGGTGGCCAATTGGGCTTCACCCACAGGCAAGGCACCCTAGGCCAGACTGACTTTTGGTTTGATGCAATCCTCCTGTTGAGAGAACAGCAGGGCTGGAGTCTTTTTTTCCCCTATTTGTCACAGACTCGTTGATAGCGTGCAGGGGACCTAACTTTAGACACCTCAGCTACTGACACCTGCTCCAGCCCCCTCATCACCTCTGTGGCCCTGCTCTGGACCCGCTCAAGCAGGTCCATGTCTTTCTTCTGCTCTTGACCACTGTACACCCCACGGATGAAAACCAGGGGAGAACCTCACCTAAAGTCAATGCAATAGAAAAGACCCAGCCTGTCTCTGTACAAAAGACCAAAGCAGAAAGGGGAAACTGGGGAGCACCCTCAGTCACCACTGAGTGTGAGAGGTGACGGAAGACGTGGTTGCCAGCTCCCCTTTCACGGCAATTGGTCGGGTTTCCCTCGTGAATTCCTCATGATTGTCCTCCGGGGTCTGTGTCAGGAGATGGGGTGACACCGTATGACATGGGAGCCAGCGCAGGTTAGGGCTGTGAGACTGGGGAGATGCTCGAACACAACGAGTTGGGCACAACCAGGCAAGTCCTTCCTTTTGATTCAGTTTGTGGTAGCGGAGAGACCAGGCACTCTCGGGCACTCAAGTTAATGGAACTTCTGCTCCACTCCACCCAAAACCACTCCGACCAATTCCTTCTTCCTCTGCCACATGCTTTCAGGGGCAAAAGCCACTTGACTTATCCTAACACATATTTCACACTCAGATTGACTCGCTCTTTGCAGTCAGTGCTCCCAGCACCTTGAACCATAGAATCATAGAATGGTTTGCATTGGGAGGGACCTTTAAAGGTCATCTAGTCCAACCGCCCCTGCCATGAGCAGGGCCATCTTCAACTAGATCACGTTGCTCAGAGCCCCGTCCAACCTGACCTTGAATGCTTCCAGGGACGGGGCATCTGCCACCTCTCTGGGCAACCTGTGCCAGTGTTTCACCACCCTCAGCGCAAAAAAATGTCCTGCTTATAGCTAGTCTGAATCTACCCTCTTCTAGTTTAAAACCATTACCCCTTGTCCTGTTGCAACAGGCCCTACTAAAAACTCGGTCCCCATCTTTCTTATAAGCCCCCTTTACGTACTGAAAGGCTGCAATCAGGTCTCCCCGGAGCCTTCTCTTCTCCAGGCTGAACAACCGCAGCTCGCTCTGCTTTTCTTCCCAGGAGAAGGTCTCACCAGAGCGGAGTAGAGGGGCAGAATCCCCTCCCTCGACCTGCTGGCCACGCTGCTTTTGATGCAGCCCAGGATACGGGTGGCGTTCTGGGCAGCGAGCGCACGTTGCCGGCTCACGTCCAGCTTTTCGTCCACCAGTACTCCCCGAGTCCTTCTCGGCAGGGCTGCTCTCAATCCCTTCATCCCCCAGCCTGTATTGATACCGGGGCTTGCCGCGACCCAGGTGCAGGACCTTGCACTTGGCCTTGTTGAACCTCACGAGGTTCACGTGGGCCCGCTTCTCGAGCTTGTCCAGCTCCCTCTGGATGGCATCCCGTCCCTCGGGCGTGCTGTCAACCGCACCACTCAGCTTGGTGTCTCCTGCAAACTTGCTGAGGGTGCACTCGATGCCCCTGTCTATGTCGTTGATGAAGATATTAAACAGTACTGGTCCCCTGAGGGACACCGCTCGTCACCGATCTCCGTCCGCGCATCGAGCCGTTGAGCACTACCCTCTGGATGCGACCATCCGACCACTTCCTTATCCACCGAACAGTCCGTCCATCAGGTCCAACTGAGAGAGGAGGATGTTGGGGGGGACTGTGTCAAAGGCCTTACAGAAGTCCAGACAGATGACATGGGTAGCTCTTCCCTCGTCCACTGATGTAGTCACTCCATCAGCGAAGGCCACTGGGTTGGTCGGGCAGCCTATACCCACCAGCTGCTCTCTCGAGGCTTCCTTTTGCATGTCAAATAATTTAAGAGACTATTTTTTCTGTTTTATTGATTGACTTTGCTCTTTGAGGACCCTGACAGAAAGGATTCCCTTCAATTTCACATGAAGAAGAAATGGAAAAGTAAAGGCTTCATCTTTCCCGTGAAACAAAAGTGACTCGTTAGCCCTGGGGTCCCCAAGGTGCCAAACTGGGCTCCAGCCTGCCAGCTGCCTCCAGGAGGGGATCTTGCACTTGTCTCGACACTGAAATCACTCCCTCTTCAGCCTCCTGAGCTGTTGGTAACAGCACCCGAGGAGGTCAGCACTCCCTTGGCTGTGGTTTCCTGCCGTTCTGGGGGACTGAGAGCTCCTCACCGCCCCTCTGACAGTGCCCGGAAAACAGCGCAGAGCTGGGGGCTCAGCCCCGGGTGGGACTGTGTCCCAGCCCTTGGACGGAGCTGCCCGACGGGACGGGCTCACCAACCCGGGAGGGCAGCTCCCCTGGCCGTGCTCCAGTGCCCCTCCACGAGCACCTGAGAGCCATCCCCACGCAGCCTCGGCCTGGCTGTGAGGTCACAGCGGGGCTGTGAGGTCACAGAGCCCCACGATGCCGCGCCAGTCATAAGCACTGACCACTCAGCCCCCGGCCCAGACTACTGCAGCAGCAGCAGCAGCAGCAGCAGCAGCAGCAGCAGCAGCAGCAGCAGCAGCAGCAGCATGGTGCGAGCACAGGGGGCCATGGCCCCTGCCCGCCACCTCCTCCTCCTCCTCCTCCTCCTGGTGGCCCTGCATGCCAGGGCTGCTCCATGGCGAGCACGGGGAGCAGGTAAGCGGGTGGTGCTGGTGCAGCCTTTCACAGGCCGGTGGGCTCTTCTGCCCGAGGAGCATGGATGATGGTTTTTTTCCTCCGGTGCTTTCGCGAGGGCTTCCTCTGTGTGCGTGAGAGCTCTCCCGGTAAGAAAGCGCCAGGGGGCCGTACGTTGGTCCATCCGCTCGTCGAGGGGTGTTGCCCATGGCCTGGAAAGAGTGTGTGGAGAGCTGCAAGGAGCCAGCCAAGAGGTCACCAGGCCCCTCTGCCGCTTTGGCAATCTCCACCTACGTCTGGCTCCCACGTTGTTACCTGACCCCCTTCCGGTGCCTGCAGTTCACTCAGGCAGAAGTGGATCCCAACATGCAAGGGAAACGTTTCTCATCTGTGCTTGCTTCTAGATGAGGGCGGTGGCAACGGTTATCCAGCTTCTCGGCTGGACGTTGGTTTGGAGCCCTTGCGGCACCCTGGAGGTACGTTCTCCATGTCCCTTTCCTTGAAACAATACCCACTGACAATGTGGCAACAGCTTAGTCACGTGCAATTTGCCTTAAGATCCTCTCAAGGTCGACGGCTTCCCGACTTCTTGGTCTATTCCTGTCCTCGAGCCTGAGAGCAATCCCACAGGTAAGTCAGTGGGAGGAAGGCGCATCTACCTTTTCATCTTCTTGCCGTCTGACATGCAAGTTGCTCCTTCCGTGGCCAAGGCGCAGACATGGAGAAGAGCAGAGAGGGAACGGGTCAGGCTCAGAGATGTGCTTCGGGGCGCTTTGCCTGGCGAAGCTGTCTTTGCCGGCCCCTCGGAGCCTGAGCTGCTCCCGGTGCCGGCTGCCAAGCCAGCGGGCTTGTTGGGGTTGAGCTTAGAGCTGGTGTGAGCTCCAGGGAGCCCCTTCTCCCGGCAGCTCCCTGCGTGGTTCGTTTTGCCCCAGCATGGTGCCATTGCAGGCACGCGGTAACTCCTTGCACCATGCTCCTGAGTGGAAGGGAGAGATGAGTGCCGTGGAGTAATCCCGTCTTTGAATTGCACTCGCTGCCACTCTGATCTGAAGAAGTATCTGGAACTGTGTCACGGGAGCTGTTCTGTCCTGCGCTTCTTTGCAGCCATGCCTGTGGGTGACAGTGATCCAGCTTCCCGGCTGGGTTCCAGGACTGAGCCTCTGGGAGATGGCATGGGTACGTCATCATGGCTTTTTTCCTCCCTTTGAGAGCTGCCAGCTCAAAGCCCAAAGGTCAGCCAGCCGGGCGGCTCGGCAGGTGTGAGGACGGAGACGTGCACGTGTGTGCCCTCTCCTTGCGTGATCCCCTTACCGCTTCTGCGTTCAGTTCTGCGATGTCGATCACAATAGATGACGGAAGCTTCTCTGCGTGTTTAGTTACAGAAGTGCCCGTAGGGAGGACTCTTCCAGCTCCTCGGCTGGACGCTCCGTTACAGCCCAGCTGGCATCGCAGGGGTGAGTAGTCTGTCTCTGCTGAGAGCTGTCACAGGCTGAGCAGTGGGTTTCTGTAATGTATTCATGTGAAACTGAACCAAATACTTTCTGTTAAGGTCCTCCAAGAGCAAAGTCCCAAGCCGAAGGAGGAAAAAAGTCCCCGGAGCCATCTGAAGTCCTGAGGCAGATGCTGGAGGAACTGGAGAGAGGACACGGTGGGTACATTTCACTCTGCCTTAGCCGTGGGACTCGGCGACCGGAGGTTTTAGATACATGTTGGGACACGCTGTAGCCCGCACAGTGGGAAGGGGTCGATCAGAGCCTCGCAGCAGCGATGCTGGGCTTCCCACCTTGCAGGCGGTGGCGAGCCACAGAGACGGTGCAGAGCCTCTGCTGCCAGTTGTGGTTCAAGCCGAGCGCCAGGGGCAGCTGCTGCCCCACTTTTACCAGTACGGCTCAGAGCTGCTTTGTGCAGATGGCGGTAGGCAGATTTGAGCTGCTCCCAGCAGCTCAGGCGTGGCTGTGGTTTGGAGCAGTGACTAGGCGCAGCCCCAAAAGCCCAGGCGTTTTTTCTAAACCTGATCGATGTCTTTGAGAAGTGTTGCCTCCTGAAGATGCCATCTCCCTGACGGGGAACGGTTCCATCTGATCCAACTGTCCCGCTTGCTTTCTCAAGAGTCGGAACGAGAGGCTGTGCAGAAGGAGGCGTTTCCGGAAGGAAGCGGTGGCTCGCTGCCAGTCTCTGCCAAAGGAACGGAGGCGATGCAAGCCACCGGCACGCCAGGTAATTGCTGTCCCCCGCTCAGCCGGTGTCACCCATCAGGATTGCTGTGTGCCAGCAGGCTCTTCCCCGGTGCCCGCTCTTGCACCTCACGTCAGCAGCCAAAGCTGAAAGTGTTTTGGGGTCGAGGCATCTGCAGCACGTTCCGCAGGTGATGGGAAATGGGACTCTTAATCGAATGTACCTCCCGCGGTGGCTGCATCCCAGAGTCCCTAGAGGCCCAAGGCCCAAGGGCAGCACAGAGCGGGATCCCTCCCGTGAGCTGAGGTCCAGAGCGATGCCCTGACTCCCAGATCGGGCAGGGGCTTCGAGGGAACCTCCCCGTCCTCCTCCATCCTCTGTGCCTGAGCCCTGCTGAGGCTTTACCTGTCGTCTCTGCTTTTTGGCAGCGCTGTCAAAGCCCGGAGAAGACCACCACGGCGGCGTATATGAATTTTTTCGAACGGACTCAGGTACTGAGCAGTCTTGCTGGGGTCCCTAAGTGGGAGACGCGTCCCAAAACTGGGAGCGGCTGCAAGCAGTGCCCATGCTGGAGAAAAGGCAGAAGGGGAGAACAAGGCTCCGGTGTCTCCTCAGAGGCCTGACGCCGTCCCCTCGGGGTGTGGGAGCTGGCCCGGCGGGAGGGAGAGTTGGGGGTGGCATGCCTGCTGCAGGGATGGTTTGTGTCCGTGTCCCTCGAAGGAGCGACTGGTCAAGCAGCTGCGCTCCCCCCCGGGCTCTCCTTCTGGCCTGCCGAGTTTTGTTCGCTGGGACAACCTGTCCCAAAGGGTGGGAGCGTGCCTCCAGGCACCAGCTCCGGGGGGAAACAGAGAACTTCCCGGCCATATCAAACGTGCTGCAAGCTTACCAGTGGTGCACAGGACGGCCTAACGTTCCAAATTGCTCCTCCAGATGTGGTCGGCGAGAGAACCACAAGTGTTTACAGTCCCCAGAGCAATGCCCAGAGCTCCGCAAGCGTCTTCTGTCCTCAAGACGTGCGAAGGAACTGTATGATAGGCACAGCAGCACTCCTGATTTCCCTGCCACTTGCGATACTGTTGTGCTGTGTCGTGATCCGGCGGCGGAGGAAGAGAAAACAGTGAGTCATTGATTTTCCCCCCCACTGCTTCCTTCGATGGCTGCTTGTGGCCACGAAGCCTTTCTAGTCAGGCTGCTGTGGAGTGGCGAGTGAGCGGTTGGCCAGAAAACTCTGCGGAGGTTTCTGCTGCTGTCAGGTGCTTTAATTGGCCTCTTAAGTCCTGGGCCTTCCTCTCGGGAGCCCGCTCTGCCTGGAGCCAGCGTTAGCTCAAAGTGGCCCTGCCCGGACAAGAGCAGCCCCCAGGAGCGACAGGCAGAGGCAAAGCAAGGTCAGGACGAGAAAGCGCGGGGGACGAGATTGCCCTAGACAGCGAGAGGCGCCCTCGCGCCCGCTCCTGACCAGCAAACCTGCCCGGAGGATTCCCCCTGCTTGGTGGTGCCATGAGGTGCAGGCGTCCACCTCGGCCAAGGCGTGCCAGCAGCTCCGCCCATGGTGGTGAGCCTTGCCAGCTCTGGGCCGTGCTGTGGAGCACAGTCCCTGTGTCCCGTCTGCAGCTGAGGGCCTCAGCGGCCTCCTCTCTCCACAGGCGCCTCTCTGCAGCTTCAGGAGCCCAGCGGGAAAGCGGCGGCTGGCCCTCGCGCCCGGACAGCCGCACCAGCCACACCAGCCGCCCCGGCACCCCTGAGAGCTGGACGCAACGCCAGCAGCCGCCGCTCCAGCCTGCAAAACCGGCGCGCCCGGACAGCCGCACCAGCCACACCAGCCGCCCCGGCACCCCTGAGAGCTGGACGCAACGCCAGCAGCCGCCGCTCCGGCCTGCAAAACCGGCGCGCCCGCCCTCCCCACGGCCCCCGCGGCCCCCCAGCCCGGCTCCGGCTCCCCAGCTGCTGCGGAACCAGCCCAGCGCCTTCCAGCCCCAGCCCCAACCAAAACGGCCCCCCCGCCCCCCGAGCCCCGTGGTGGGGCCCTACGGCAAGGGCTGAAGGCGGCCCCCGCCAGGGTAGGGGTTGGGGGGGCACTGACCAAACAGCCACCCTTAACCCCCAGCACACTGGCAAAGAAATTAAAAGAAGACGATAAAGCTGATGGATCTTTAGTCTTTCACCTAATGACACACACTAGCAGCAGGTCTAGCATGAAAATACATTCAGGTTCTAAGCTCCCTGCCTTTTCCTTTGCTTACAAGTGTGCAAGAAAGAGCTCCTGAAACAAAATTAATTTGGCATCCTTTGGCAATCGTGTAAGTGTTAGTGTCGAAAGCCTGAGGACACCAGACACCTTTTGAACTGAAGGCAGGTGATTTTCTCAGAAAACAGGAATGTCCTGCAGAGGACGTACCCCCGACACACAGCTACAGGGATCAGCCGTTTCTCTCCAAATAGAGAGGGACAGAGCTCTCGCACAAGTGTCCGGGTGGCACCTAGAGCAAACCCCGCGAGGCACCAGCACTGGCTGCGCCCCATGCCCGGGCGCAGCCGTGGGTGCCCACGGTGTCGGCAGGCAGGAGCCAGGCACGGGGCTCCTCCGACCGGCAGCGGGGCCCCGAGGGGCTGGCGGAGCCCACAACCATGGCCAGCAACAGACAGCGACACCAACCTGGCTGACGCACGGTGCGGGAGGTGGTGATGGGAGCCCGACCTGGCCAGTCTCAAGAGCACCTCCAGGGACACAAGCCTGACAAGCCAATGTCCTGGAGGCCAAACAAAGGGCCTCGCTAATTAATGGGCCCTGGGAGGGGCCTAATTGATGGGCCATCACCAATTGGGGGTGGCCAATTGGGCTTCACCCACAGGCAAGGCACCCTAGGCCAGACTGACTTTTGGTTTGATGCAATCCTCCTGTTGAGAGAACAGCAGGGCTGGAGTCTTTTTTCCCCCTATTTGTCACAGACTCGTTGATAGCGTGCAGGGGACCTAACTTTAGACACCTCAGCTACTGACACCTGCTCCAGCCCCCTCATCACCTCTGTGGCCCTGCTCTGGACCCGCTCAAGCAGGTCCATGTCTTTCTTCTGCTCTTGACCACTGTACACCCCACGGATGAAAACCAGGGGAGAACCTCACCTAAAGTCAATGCAATAGAAAAGACCCAGCCTGTCTCTGTACAAAAGACCAAAGCAGAAAGGGGAAACTGGGGAGCACCCTCAGTCACCACTGAGTGTGAGAGGTGACGGAAGACGTGGTTGCCAGCTCCCCTTTCACGGCAATTGGTCGGGTTTCCCTCGTGAATTCCTCATGATTGTCCTCCGGGGTCTGTGTCAGGAGATGGGGTGACACCGTATGACATGGGAGCCAGCGCAGGTTAGGGCTGTGAGACTGGGGAGATGCTCGAACACAACGAGTTGGGCACAACCAGGCAAGTCCTTCCTTTTGATTCAGTTTGTGGTAGCGGAGAGACCAGGCACTCTCGGGCACTCAAGTTAATGGAACTTCTGCTCCACTCCACCCAAAACCACTCCGACCAATTCCTTCTTCCTCTGCCACATGCTTTCAGGGGCAAAAGCCACTTGACTTATCCTAACACATATTTCACACTCAGATTGACTCGCTCTTTGCAGTCAGTGCTCCCAGCACCTTGAACCATAGAATCATAGAATGGTTTGCATTGGGAGGGACCTTTAAAGGTCATCTAGTCCAACCCCCCTGCCATGAGCAGGGCCATCTTCAACTAGATCACGTTGCTCAGAGCCCCGTCCAACCTGACCTTGAATGCTTCCAGGGACGGCGCATCTGCCACCTCTCTGGGCAACCTGTGCCAGTGTTTCACCACCCTCAGCGCAAAAAAATGTCCTGCTTATAGCTAGTCTGAATCTACCCTCTTCTAGTTTAAAACCATTACCCCTTGTCCTGTTGCAACAGGCCCTACTAAAAACTCGGTCCCCATCTTTCTTATAAGCCCCCTTTACGTACTGAAAGGCTGCAATCAGGTCTCCCCGGAGCCTTCTCTTCTCCAGGCTGAACAACCGCAGCTCGCTCTGCTTTTCTTCCCAGGAGAAGGTCTCACCAGAGCGGAGTAGAGGGGCAGAATCCCCTCCCTCGACCTGCTGGCCACGCTGCTTTTTGATGCAGCCCAGGATACGGGTGGCGTTCTGGGCAGCGAGCGCACGTTGCCGGCTCACGTCCAGCTTTTCGTCCACCAGTACTCCCCGAGTCCTTCTCGGCAGGGCTGCTCTCAATCCCTTCATCCCCCAGCCTGTATTGATACCGGGGCTTGCCGCGACCCAGGTGCAGGACCTTGCACTTGGCCTTGTTGAACCTCACGAGGTTCACGTGGGCCCGCTTCTCGAGCTTGTCCAGCTCCCTCTGGATGGCATCCCGTCCCTCGGGCGTGCTGTCAACCGCACCACTCAGCTTGGTGTCTCCTGCAAACTTGCTGAGGGTGCACTCGATGCCCCTGTCTATGTCGTTGATGAAGATATTAAACAGTACTGGTCCCCTGAGGGACACCGCTCGTCACCGATCTCCGTCCGCGCATCGAGCCGTTGAGCACTACCCTCTGGATGCGACCATCCGACCACTTCCTTATCCACCGAACAGTCCGTCCATCAGGTCCAACTGAGAGAGGAGGATGTTGGGGGGGACTGTGTCAAAGGCCTTACAGAAGTCCAGACAGATGACATGGGTAGCTTCTTCCCTCGTCCACTGATGTAGTCACTCCATCAGCGAAGGCCACTGGGTTGGTCGGGCAGCCTATACCCACCAGCTGCTCTCTCGAGGCTTCCTTTTGCATGTCAAATAATTTAAGAGACTATTTTTTCTGTTTTATTGATTGACTTTGCTCTTTGAGGACCCTGACAGAAAGGATTCCCTTCAATTTCACATGAAGAAGAAATGGAAAAGTAAAGGCTTCATCTTTCCCGTGAAACAAAAGTGACTCGTTAGCCCTGGGGTCCCCCAAGGTGCCAAACTGGGCTCCAGCCTGCCAGCTGCCTCCAGGAGGGGATCTTGCACTTGTCTCGACACTGAAATCACTCCCTCTTCAGCCTCCTGAGCTGTTGGTAACAGCACCCGAGGAGGTCAGCACTCCCTTGGCTGTGGTTTCCTGCCGTTCTGGGGGACTGAGAGCTCCTCACCGCCCCTCTGACAGTGCCCGGAAAACAGCGCAGAGCTGGGGGCTCAGCCCCGGGTGGGACTGTGTCCCAGCCCTTGGACGGAGCTGCCCGACGGGACGGGCTCCCCAACCCGGGAGGGCAGCTCCCCTGGCCGTGCTCCAGTGCCCCTCCACGAGCACCTGAGAGCCATCCCCACGCAGCCTCGGCCTGGCTGTGAGGTCACAGCGGGGCTGTGAGGTCACAGAGCCCCACGATGCCGCGCCAGTCATAAGCACTGACCGCTCAGCCCCCGGCCCAGACTACTGCAGCAGCAGCAGCAGCAGCAGCAGCAGCAGCAGCGGACAGCGGCAGCAGCGAGCAGCAGCAGCAGCAGCAGCAGCATGGTGCGAGCACAGGGGGCCATGGCCCCTGCCCGCCACCTCCTCCTCCTCCTCCTCCTCCTGGTGGCCCTGCATGCCAGGGCTGCTCCATGGCGAGCGCGGGGAGCAGGTAAGCGGGTGGTGCTGGTGCAGCCTTTCACAGGCCGGTGGGCTCTTCTGCCCGAGGAGCATGGATGATGGTTTTTTTCCTCCGGTGCTTTCGCGAGGGCTTCCTCTGTGTGCGTGAGAGCTCTCCCGGTAAGAAAGCGCCAGGGGGGCCGTACGTTGGTCCATCCGCTCCTCGAGGGGTGTTGCCCATGGCCTGGAAAGAGTGTGTGGAGAGCTGCAAGGAGCCAGCCAAGAGGTCACCAGGCCCCTCTGCCGCTTTGGCAATCTCCACCTACGTCTGGCTCCCACGTTGTTACCTGACCCCCTTCCGGTGCCTGCAGTTCACTCAGGCAGAAGTGGATCCCAACATGCAAGGGAAACGTTTCTCATCTGTGCTTGCTTCTAGATGAGGGCGGTGGCAACGGTTATCCAGCTTCTCGGCTGGACGTTGGTTTGGAGCCCTTGCGGCACCCTGGAGGTACGTTCTCCATGTCCCTTTCCTTGAAACAATACCCACTGACAATGTGGCAACAGCTTAGTCACGTGCAATTTGCCTTAAGATCCTCTCAAGGTCGACGGCTTCCCGACTTCTTGGTCTATTCCTGTCCTCGAGCCTGAGAGCAATCCCACAGGTAAGTCAGTGGGAGGAAGGCGCATCTACCTTTTCATCTTCTTGCCGTCTGACATGCAAGTTGCTCCTTCCGTGGCCAAGGCGCAGACATGGAGAAGAGCAGAGAGGGAACGGGTCAGGCTCAGAGATGTGCTTCGGGGCGCTTTGCCTGGCGAAGCTGTCTTTGCCGGCCCCTCGGAGCCTGAGCTGCTCCCGGTGCCGGCTGCCAAGCCAGCGGGCTTGTTGGGGTTGAGTTTAGAGCTGGTGTGAGCTCCAGGGAGCCCCTTCTCCCGGCAGCTCCCTGCGTGGTTCGTTTTGCCCCAGCATGGTGCCATTGCAGGCACGCGGTAACTCCTTGCACCATGCTCCTGAGTGGAAGGGAGAGATGAGTGCCGTGGAGTAATCCCGTCTTTGAATTGCACTCGCTGCCACTCTGATCTGAAGAAGTATCTGGAACTGTGTCACGGGAGCTGTTCTGTCCTGCGCTTCTTTGCAGCCATGCCTGTGGGTGACAGTGATCCAGCTTCCCGGCTGGGTTCCAGGACTGAGCCTCTGGGAGATGGCATGGGTACGTCATCACGGCTTTTTCCTCCCTTTGAGAGCTGCCAGCTCAAAGCCCAAAGGTCAGCCAGCCGGGCGGCTCGGCAGGTGTGAGGACGGAGACGTGCACGTGTGTGCCCTCTCCTTGCGTGATCCCCTTACCGCTTCTGCCGATGTCGATCACAATAGATGACGGAAGCTTCTCTGCGTGTTTAGTTACAGAAGTGCCCGTAGGGAGGACTCTTCCAGCTCCTCGGCTGGACGCTCCGTTACAGCCCAGCTGGCATCGCAGGGGTGAGTAGTCTGTCTCTGCTGAGAGCTGTCACAGGCTGAGCAGTGGGTTTCTGTAATGTATTCATGTGAAACTGAACCAAATACTTTCTGTTAAGGTCCTCCAAGAGCAAAGTCCCAAGCCGAAGGAGGAAAAAAGTCCCCGGAGCCATCTGAAGTCCTGAGGCAGATGCTGGAGGAACTGGAGAGAGGACACGGTGGGTACATTTCACTCTGCCTTAGCCGTGGGACTCGGCGACCGGAGGTTTTAGATACATGTTGGGACACGCTGTAGCCCGCACAGTGGGAAGGGGTCGATCAGAGCCTCGCAGCAGCGATGCTGGGCTTCCCACCTTGCAGGCGGTGGCGAGCCACAGAGACGGTGCAGAGCCTCTGCTGCCAGTTGGGGTTCCAGCCGAGCGCCAGGGGCAGCTGCTGCCCCACTTTTACCAGTACGGCTCAGAGCTGCTTTGTGCAGATGGCGGTAGGCAGATTTGAGCTGCTCCCAGCAGCTCAGGCGTGGCTGTGGTTTGGAGCAGTGACTAGGCGCAGCCCCAAAAGCCCAGGCGTTTTTTCTAAACCTGATCGATGTCTTTGAGAAGTGTTGCCTCCTGAAGATGCCATCTCCCTGACGGGGAACGGTTCCATCTGATCCAACTGTCCCGCTTGCTTTCTCAAGAGTCGGAACGAGAGGCTGTGCAGAAGGAGGCGTTTCCGGAAGGAAGCAGTGGCTCTCTGCCAGTCTCTGCCAAAGGAACGGAGGCGATGCAAGCCACCGGCACGCCAGGTAATTGCTGTCCCCCGCTCAGCCGGTGTCACCCATCAGGATTGCTGTGTGCCAGCAGGCTCTTCCCCGGTGCCCGCTCTTGCACCTCACGTCAGCAGCCAAAGCTGAAAGTGTTTTGGGGTCGAGGCATCTGCAGCACGTTCCGCAGGTGATGGGAAATGGGACTCTTAATCGAATGTACCTCCCGCGGTGGCTGCATCCCAGAGTCCCTAGAGGCCCAAGGCCCAAGGGCAGCACAGAGCGGGATCCCTCCCGTGAGCTGAGGTCCAGAGCGATGCCCTGACTCCCAGATCGGGCAGGGGCTTCGAGGGAACCTCCCCGTCCTCCTCCATCCTCTGTGCCTGAGCCCTGCTGAGGCTTTACCTGTCGTCTCTGCTTTTTGGCAGCGCTGTCAAAGCCCGGAGAAGACCACCACGGCGGCGTATATGAATTTTTTCGAACGGACTCAGGTACTGAGCAGTCTTGCTGGGGTCCCTAAGTGGGAGACGCGTCCCAAAACTGGGAGCGGCTGCAAGCAGTGCCCATGCTGGAGAAAAGGCAGAAGGGGAGAACAAGGCTCCGGTGTCTCCTCAGAGGGCCTGACGCCGTCCCCTCGGGGTGTGGGAGCTGGCCCGGCGGGAGGGAGAGTTGGGGGTGGCATGCCTGCTGCAGGGATGGTTTGTGTCCGTGTCCCTCGAAGGAGTGACTGGTCAAGCAGCTGCGCTCCCCCCGGGCTCTCCTTCTGGCCTGCCGAGTTTTGTTCGCTGGGACAACCTGTCCCAAAGGGTGGGAGCGTGCCTCCAGGCACCAGCTCCGGGGGGAAACAGAGAACTTCCAGCCACATCAAACGTGCTGCAAGCTTACCAGTGGTGCACAGGACGGCCTAACGTTCCAAATTGCTCCTCCAGATGTGGTCGGCGAGAGAACCACAAGTGTTTACAGTCCCCAGAGCAATGCCCAGAGCTCCGCAAGCGTCTTCTGTCCTCAAGACGTGCGAAGGAACTGTATGATAGGCACAGCAGCACTCCTGATTTCCCTGCCACTTGCGATACTGTTGTGCTGTGTCGTGATCCGGCGGCGGAGGAAGAGAAAACAGTGAGTCATTGATTTTCCCCCCCACTGCTTCCTTCGATGGCTGCTTGTGGCCACGAAGCCTTTCTAGTCAGGCTGCTGTGGAGTGGCGAGTGAGCGGTTGGCCAGAAAACTCTGCGGAGGTTTCTGCTGCTGTCAGGTGCTTTAATTGGCCTCTTAAGTCCTGGGCCTTCCTCTCGGGAGCCCGCTCTGCCTGGAGCCAGCGTTAGCTCAAAGTGGCCCTGCCCGGACAAGAGCAGCCCCCAGGAGCGACAGGCAGAGGCAAAGCAAGGTCAGGACGAGAAAGCGCGGGGGACGAGATTGCCCTAGACAGCGAGAGGCGCCCTCGCGCCCGCTCCTGACCAGCGAACCTGCCCGGAGGACTCCCCCTGCTTGGTGGTGCCATGAGGTGCAGGCGTCCACCTCGGCCAAGGCGTGCCAGCAGCTCCGCCCGTGGTGGTGAGCCTTGCCAGCTCTGGGCCGTGCTGTGGAGCACAGTCCCTGTGTCTCGTCTGCAGCTGAGGGCCTCAGCGGCCTCCTCTCTCCACAGGCGCCTCTCTGCAGCTTCAGGAGCCCAGCGGGAAAGCGGCGGCTGGCCCTCGCGCGCCGGACAGCCGCACCAGCCACACCAGCCGCCCCGGCACCCCTGAGAGCTGGACGCAACGCCAGCAGCCGCCGCTCCGGCCTGCAAAACCGGCGCGCCCGCCCTCCCCACGGCCCCCGCGGCGCCCCCAGCCCGGCTCCGGCTCCCAGCTGCTGCGGAACCAGCCAGCGCCTTCCAGCCCCAGCCCCAACCAAAACGGCCCCCCCGCCCCCCGAGCCCCGTGGTGGGGCCCTACGGCAAGGGCTGAAGGCGGCCCCCGCCAGGGTAGGGGTTGGGGGGGCACTGACCAAACAGCCACCCTTAACCCCAGCACACTGGCAAGAAATTAAAAGAAGACGATAAAGCTGATGGATCTTTAGTCTTTCACCTAATGACACACACTAGCAGCAGGTCTAGCATGAAAATACATTCAGGTTCTAAGCTCCCTGCCTTTTCCTTTGCTTACAAGTGTGCAAGAAAGAGCTCCTGAAACAAAATTAATTTGGCATCCTTTGGCAATCGTGTAAGTGTTAGTGTCGAAAGCCTGAGGACACCAGACACCTTTTGAACTGAAGGCAGGTGATTTTCTCAGAAAACAGGAATGTCCTGCAGAGGACGTACCCCGACACACAGCTACAGGGATCAGCCGTTTCTCTCCAAATAGAGAGGGACAGAGCTCTCGCACAAGTGTCCGGGTGGCACCTAGAGCAAACCCCGCGAGGCACCAGCACTGGCTGCGCCCCATGCCCGGGCGCAGCCGTGGGTGCCCACGGTGTCGGCAGGCAGGAGCCAGGCACGGGGCTCCTCCGACCGGCAGCGGGGCCCCGAGGGGCTGGCGGAGCCCACAACCATGGCCAGCAACAGACAGCAACACCAACCTGGCTGACGCACGGTGCGGGAGGCGTGATGGGAGCCCCACCTGGCCAGTCTCAAGAGCACCTCCAGGGACACAAGCCTGACAAGCCAATGTCCTGGAGGCCAAACAAAGGGCCTCGCTAATTAATGGGCCCTGGGAGGGGCCTAATTGATGGGCCATCACCAATTGGGGGTGGCCAATTGGGCTTCACCCACAGGCAAGGCACCCTAGGCCAGACTGACTTTTGGTTTGATGCAATCCTCCTGTTGAGAGAACAGCAGGGCTGGAGTCTTTTTTCCCCCTATTTGTCACAGACTCGTTGATAGCGTGCAGGGGACCTAACTTCAGACACCTCAGCTACTGACACCTGCTCCAGCCCCCTCATCACCTCTGTGGCCCTGCTCTGGACCCGCTCAAGCAGGTCCATGTCTTTCTTCTGCTCTTGACCACTGTACACCCCACGGGACGAAAACCAGGGGAGAACCTCACCTAAAGTCAATGCAATAGAAAAGACCCAGCCTGTCTCTGTACAAAAGACCAAAGCAGAAAGGGGAAACTGGGGAGCACCCTCAGTCACCACTGAGTGTGAGAGGTGACGGAAGACGTGGTTGCCAGCTCCCCTTTCACAGCAATTGGTCGGGTTTCCCTCGTGAATTCCTCATGATTGTCCTCCGGGGTCTGTGTCAGGAGATGGGGTGACACTGCATGACAGGGAGCCAGCAGAAGTTAGGGCTGTGCGTCCGGGGAGATGCCCGAATCCATCAGCGCTGAGCCTCGACTGCCAATATGCAGGCAACTGGGGTCAGGGCTTGATCCTCGGGGCCGCTGCCCCCACTGCTCAGGCTCCCAGTCCTGAGCTGATGGCGCCAATTAGCGATTGCTACTTTACAACATTCCTCATTGACACAGGAGCCCAAATATCGATGGCAGAGTACCCTACAATACAAGTCACCTTCTGATGCCATCCGGGCTGTTCCTGAGTTGGTAAAAGAGCTGGAAGAACGGGAAAGCTTCATCAAGTCTCCTTCCCACCACAATTCTCCTGCATGGCCTGTACAGAAACCTCATGGCAAGTGGTGACTCGCGGGAGGTTACAGAGCCCTGAACACCGCCACTGAACTGCTCACTGCGGCTGCTCCCGGTCTGCTTGATACAGTCCATTGTCTCAACGGACAAGTCTTGCCATGAATGGCAACAGCAGATGGGAAGGATAAAGTTTTTAGGCTCCCCAGATTGGGGACAGAGAGGGAGAGATTTGCTTTCACCTGGCAGGGCCTGCCATTTACATCAACTGGCTTACCACAGGGTTCTAAACACAGTCCTACCATTGCTCGTGCTCCACTGGCAATAGAGCTGGAAACATTAACATTACCACAAGAGGTTACTGTGATGCATTATGAAGCACTGGCACACATCACATCCTTCTGAATTACCTCAGGCAGAGGTGCCGCTGTCAAGCAGATATTCAGTAGGGAAGCTGACAGTCCTTTCAGTTCCCTGTTCCTGCATCCAAACCTTCAACAGCTGAGCAGAATTCATGTAAAGCACCCATTTCTCCATGAGAGGGTCTAGCTGCAGAGCGTGCAGACTTGGTATCTTCAGTTTGTTACTCAGTGATTCCATGAAGTCCCAGATGTTTAGTTTCAGAAGGAACTTGAAGGTGAAGCCGATGATTCTGTGATGTACTGAAAATGTTTTAAGCGCTCTGAAAACCTGAATAGGCATTACCACACAAAAAGCTTACGTCAAAAATGTAAAATATGCAAGATAACACTTCCGAATTTCCTTTTTTAAAATTAAGCCTCAAGGACACAAGGCTTGTAATAAACCTAGAAACCAAATCTGTTGCATTTCACCACCTTTAGGCAGATGTTGTAAACCTAACCAAATTGAGATGTATCAAACAGCTATTATTTCTACTTCCATTGACAGCAGGACTTCCCAATCCAGTTCTGTTATTGGAAATTCTAAATCATTTTCTACTGTCACCGCTAGATTTTCCTGTGCAGTACTTGCAGCTCCTCAATCCATAAGAATCTGTCTCCTTTCACCATCCTGAAAGAAGAGCCTTTCATCTAATACAGGTCTGGATGGGCTGTTACTGAAGGTAAGAAATGTCCTTAAAAAAATATTATTACTTACTTCCAATTGTTATCCTGTGGGTATATACAGTAGTCTGGCTTGAGATCATAAAGTGCACACAGGACATCAGGAAATCCTCATTCTGTAACAAACACGCCTTAGGAAAGATCATCAGGTATCCTGTCTTCTAACTACTGCAGAAAAGCAATTTTATTGATGTTACGTCACTCAGGTATCATTTTTTATTCGGTTTAATACTAGAAGGGTATACAATTAAAAGGATTAAAATTCTAGTCAACATCGTCTTTTGGAAGAAGTTCAGGTTACCTTCTGCTTTTTTTGTTTTTACTGTGGATTCATGCAAAGTCTAGCTAATTAGTCTTCCGCTTTATATGAATCCTGCAGTTTTGGGAGTTTCTAACTTGTGGGTTATTTCTAATAGTTTTTAAAAACTGTATCGTCACCTAAGTTGCAGTGGCCGTTTACGGAATGAGATCTGCCAGGTCTCCTTGGAGGGCTGCTGTATGTTGCTTCTCTGGTATCAAGCATTAAGGTTTTCTGGCACACACAGAAGCAGAGAAGCTTGATGTACAGCACGCTTGATAAATCATGCTCCTGGCACAGCCTCTACTGATTTGGTATGTTCTCATCTTCAAGTGAATCTGCTATTGCATACATCCCTGCTACTGAAGTCACCGTGCTGATGATACCATGCCTTAGTACAGCACAAGACTTTCAGGGTTATCTACCTGCATATGCTCTCCTTCAGCAATAAACACTTAGACTATGAGGAGACTTTAAGCTTTTAAGAAATACATGGTTAATTTGCTTGCCTTGTTAAAAGCTGAGTTCAAAGTGCTATTTGTCCAGTCACCATGCGTTTCTACTTTAAAAGCCCAAAGCAGTGGCAGTGAAGAAAATGACACTGTAATCGTGGAACCGTAAAACTTCCACAAGGCACCGGCAAAGACAAATGCGTTCACTGCCAAACACGACTCCACTGAAGCTGCCTACTGCAGCCAAGGGCTGAGGCTCCAGCTGCACACAGCTCTCGCCACACGATGGAGCTCCAGGGTTTACAAGACCAGCACTAACACCGGTTCCTCACAGTTTTACCCCATGATTTCAGTAGCATCCCCTGCACTGGAGCCACACTTCCCAACTCCCGCAGGCTCTTTTGGCGAGTCAATTCCTGCCACCTTCTCCAGTCATGCCTGGAGTACCTGCACATCCAGCATCTTGAATGACTACGTGCAGACTTACAAACTCAAGTTTGTTCGTTCATTCCGTGGGTTTTTTGTTTGACTGGTGGGGATTGGGGCAGGGGGGAAAGGGGAGCAGCGTGACTGATGCAAACTTAATTATCCTTCATATTGCTTCCCCTCACTTCACTCAACTACCCCTGCACTGTCTGTCATCACATCACAAAAACTCTCAAGAATTTACACGTTCTTGTTTAGCAGCACATAGCAGAACATAAGCACTCTTAAGCTATTCTCCAACCTGTGAAAGAGAAAAAAATAGCTCAAACGATAGTTACGATTTTTATTCATTACTCTGCTGAAGGAACAAAATGTGTATTTGCGGAAATAACAAAAGTCCCATTTCCTCTCAGTGTGATCCTAAAAGCCAAATGCTTTATTCTCCCAGTTATTTTGCCTACTTTGCAGCACAGAAGCAGCCACCTAAAGCTGAAAGGGAGTTTGTAGAAGGAATAGTTCCTACATAAACTGTGCTTTACTGACACCTACTCTGTGCAGTGTGGAGATAAACAGATACATAAACTTGAGGTATACAATGCTGTAGTACATCCTGCTGTGAAAAGATCATTTGGCAATTGTAAAGTTGTAAATAGGTTGCTACCTGAAAAGACTATTTTACTCTAGTGCTTAAATTCAGCTTTAGAAATTCAATGGATAAAATTAAGCATAACAGAAAAGTCAAAACTGTAAGTTAAAAACCTGTGTGAAGATTAAGACTAAACAGATTAGAGGGGTGGTTGTGGGTTTTTTTGGGGGTTTGGGTTTTGTTTTTTTTTTTTTACTTTGTGCCAAGCACATTCACCTGCACTGAAAACAGCCACTGAGCAAGAAAGCAAAAATTCTTTCATCAGAATGTAATGTTTGCCAGCTCAAGTCCAGGCACCTTTTTAAGAGTCCCCTGCTTATGCCCAAAAACTTAAAATTTAATACCTCTATTTGGACATGCTAGCCCATTTAGCAGCAATACACTGGAGTAAGTGCAAATCACACCGAAACACTTGTTTGAACTCACAAATTTTACAAAGAGGAGAAAAGGAGGACAAGCAGTTTCAGCACACAACGCTATACAAATTTATAGAGGTACTTTAACTCTAAGCACGAGCAGTACCGAAGTCCATCCACCTTGACAGGGATATGTGTCCACTACGGCATTTCTTGGAATTTTCACACAACAGTGTAAGATAAATACAGTATTGGTGACAGTCAGTGGTATTAATCTAGCGTCTCAATCGGAAATGCCAATTTTATTTTTACTAAATCTATATCCCATTTACATTTAATTGCTTTAACACAAAGCATTCTGGTTTTACATAATTATAACATGAAATATTACTGCTTTGCCACATTTTCAACTAGCATGTTTGATTTTGACTTATTTTTCTAACCAAGTAGTTACAGATGGAACATAAATATCCAGAAACCACGGCTTGAAAGAAATTAGAAGTCACTACCGCCCACTCGTGCACTGAATGAAGCACATCTCCTGTGGAAAAGTAAAGTACATGATCATAATTAACAATTTCTAATATGAACAAAGAACCAAAGTAATACAAATCCCAGCATCTTCCTGTAGGCATACTTGATTTTACAATGTTAGTGTTAAACCATTCGTGTATTAGCGGTGCATGCGTTACAGTACTGTACAATACTGGCAAAAGCCTCAGTGAAATTAGAGAACACATTGTAGTAAGGAAAATGACTACACTAACATGTTATCAGATTTTCACAAATCCTTTTTGAATACACGTCTGTCCGTACACTGGCAGAAGAAATATATATATATGAGCACACTTCAGTTCAGCTACAGCTTCAAACGGTGCAAAGGCCTCAGCGCACTTCTCAAAGGAAACCATCATTTTGGTTATTTGTTCCTGCTTCAAACACGAATGTATACTTACTTATAAATATAGGAATGTTTATTTATTCTCTAGATTTGTGTCTCTTAGGACATGCTACTAGTAAGCAGGCTAACTTTTTCTGCATAAAGTTTGCATGTTAATGTAATAATTACACAAATTCAGCGAATAATGAAGCTGAGCGCACGAGAACGTTTTCAAGAATGCCGTGTTACGTCATTAATTGGCAACATAATTCAACATCTATTGCCCTTCATAAGTCCTGGGAGCCTTTCACCATTTTGCAAATGAACTGGTGTTTTCCGCTACTAACAACAGAGGAAAATACAGGAGGCATTTATCAAAAGAAAGTGAAAGAAGCATACAGCTTGTTAGTAGTCGCAGAAAAACAAAGCAAGCAATCTGATGTTTTATCTAAGCTTCCTTTTGCCAAGTCTCCACTCTTACTATGCAAAATAACTTCCTAGCAGGACCTATATGAATTGAGGTTGCATTTAAGATATACAGGGTACAACTTGGTGAAAAGCTCAGTGAAAAAAATTACAATCAACAATTTCACATTAAAAATATCACCGTACAGCTACTTAGTAAGTCCCTCTTGATGAAGCTGGCCATTACAGGGCAAAAAAATACTATTAAATCTATTATCGTATGTTGACTACACTGGAAAGACTGCAGCAGGTTTGAACAAGCACTGTAAATAACTCCTTGGGGAAGTTCAGACTGTTTAACACCTGAGTGTTGCTGTGAACAGCACACGTCAAATTTGACAACAGGAGCCACACCAGTAAATGACTGTTTTGGTGAAGCCCCCTGGCAGCTGGGGATGCTTACCCGCTTGAAGAATTAGGAACAGGATGCCCTGTTTCTTCAATATGGCTTAATTCAGTTAAAGAATTATTATTGCTTTTGAAGGGACAGATTCATTTTCTCAAAAACCCTGTCATGGATTAAATTTGACCCATTGTTATGATTAAGCATCGTTCTGTAGGGTTTCTACGTACATTTCTAATGGAAGCCATTTCTCCACGCCAGTTAAGACTTGCATTACAGTCAGAAAACCGTCTGCGCAAAGCAGTACAATTAAAGAGGAGCACAGACGATGCAGAAAAGGCAAATGTATCAACGAGGATTGTCATAACCTTGAACATCAGGTTGAGTTTCCACTCCTCCAAGAAAAAACTCATAAAAATAGAATTTGATTGAGCAATGTCTTTCTCTAAAACTGACTGCGCTGTGCCAGAAGAAAGTCACCATAAGCACGTTCTTGCTTCTCAGGGACGGATTCTAGAGCGTGCTAACAACAATACGGAAACTGAATGCAAGCGTTTAGCTTCCATCAGTACAGCGTATGCCAACAAGCATTAAAGTTTAGTTTTGTGCAATCCCACCCCTTACCCTGCTGTTAGTGACAGCGCGTTCCGTTGCCAAAGCAGGTACGTTTCATGAGGCATTCTCTTCAACTTCTGCCTCCTCGTGTTTGAATTTCACTCTCCTCACGCCGTACCGGGTTCTGCCTGCCCATCGTGTCTCGAAGGCCCTCCCCGCAGCTGCCTGCCCCCCTGCCCGCCGCCTCTACCTGCCTGCCCGCTACAACTGCCTTCGGCCACCGCTCCCCGCCGCAGCTCCGCGCTCCTGGTGCCCGAGGCGCCGGCAGCCCCGGCGAGGGGCAGGGCAGGTGACCCCCGCCCCCCCGGGGTCCCCCTGCAGCCCCGGTAACGGGGGGGGGGGGGGGGGGGGGGGCGGCTCCCCCCCGCGGCCAAGGTCTCCCCTGCCCACACACTTGATAGCGGAAGTGACGTACCGAGGCGCTGACGGCATCCGCGGCCTATCCCCGGCGGGCGGCGGGGCCAACCCACCACTGAGGAGCGCCCGGGGGCGGCGCTTCCGGGCGTTCAAGTTAGTCTGGAGGAGAGAGGGGGGAGGAAAGGGGGAAAAAGGCCTCAATGAAAAAAGAACGACAGTAACGCAGGCCGCAGCGGCGCCGGGGCGGGGGCGCCGGGGAGGCCTCGCCCGGCAGCGGCGGCCGCGGCCCCGCCTCTCGCCGGGGCAGGCGGCCGCAGCCCCCGCCTCCGCCCGCGGCCCCGGCCGCTCCCCCCGCCGGGGGCAGCCCTCACCCCGCGGGGCGGCGGCGCCGAACGGAGGAGCCGGGCCGAGGACCCCGCGCCCGCCCGCGGTGGGGAGAGGACCGGGCCCGCCCGCCCGCCCGCCCGTCCGTCCGTCCCACCCGCCGCGCCGCCCCGCCCGCTTCCCGACCCCTACGCCCGGGCCCCGCCAGCCGTTTCCCGCCGGCTAGCCCCAGCTCGTCGCCCGCCACGCGGGCGATGGCCGCGCCCGCGGGGACCGCGCCCGCCGCTGCCGCTGCTGCCGCCACCGCCCCGTTACCTACCGCAGGGTGACCCGGAGCCGCGCCGGGACCCGGATGGAGTCGCGGCCGCTCCTGCCGCCGTTAGTCGCGCGGCACCACGGGAAGGCGCGACGCGCGCCACTCGCCCCATTGGCCGACGGGCGCCAAGCCCCGCCCACTGGAGCCGCCGGGCAGAGGGGGCCACCCGTCTATCATCCACCGCCTCTCACGCCCATTGGGCTTGGGGCCGTGCGGCACCGCCTCCACCTGGGACCCTCGCTCCTCACTGGATAGCGGGGGAAAGGTCTCCGCCCCCTCCGCCATTTATTTGAGGCGTCTCCGGGGGTAGTCCTAAAATGGCGCCCCTGGCGGTTGAGGTGTTGTTCCCGCACTCGGCGGCGCTGAGCGGGGCCCGGCCCGGCCCGACCCGACCCGACCCGACCCGCGACCCGGCCCCCATCCCGGAGCCCGTCCCCTGCCTCGGGGGCGCCTCTCCGCGGCAGTGGCGGTGCAGTGGCTGCCCAAAGGCCCGCGGCCTGGCGTCTTCTCCTCAGGAAGGGGCTGCCCGGCCCGGCCCGGGTGGCCTTGCGTTGCCCGGCCGGCCTGTGCGTTCTCCAGCCCGCCGTTGCTCGGGCATTGGTTTGTAGTCTTAGGGCCAGCGGTGGCTCGGGTTTCCAGGACAGCTGCTAGCCCTGGTTCTCATTGGCACCGTTGCCTGCCTTAGGGGCTTTGGCCCCCCTTTGGCTGTTCTGGCTGCTTCCATGTTGTTTCTCATAAGCTGCTTAGACTGGAAATTGGTCAAAAGATTTGAGACTAGTGGTAATGCAGACATCTTTCCAAACAGTGGCCATCCGGACGACTGCGTGGTGGCAGGTAGCGCGACACTGGGTACATCACAAATGCCAGCTGCGGCCGGAATAGGTTAACCAGCACGGTCAACGGCAGTGTCTTCAGCAAGCTCTCCTGAGGGGGTGAGGAGTAACAGTTCCAGATAAAGACACTACAGGTACACGCAGTTTCTATCCAGAGCTCAGCATTGCAAGAGTGGCTTTTCTCCTTGGCATTGGCAGCTTTTGTTTTCATCGTAGTTTTGTAGTCTGTTTAGGTAGGTGGTTGAAGGAGCAACACAACTGGAGTTGTAATTGCTTTGCTAATAGCATTCTCGGACAGGTGATAATCTTGTTTAATTGGGGAGCAATTGTGCTGAAGCACTTTCTCTTCCTTCATCCTTCCCCGCAATCCCAATGAGCTCTTGAAGTAATGAGTTTGTACTGTTCCTTGCTGGGAAGGAGAGGAGTGTCTTTTCTACCAGCCACCCTTGTAAACGATTCCTGGTTTCCAGTTACTGGCCTTTGCAGTTGGGTGAGAGAAACCTCTAGCTTGCTGTTGATGCTCTACTGTGAATTGTGTATTTTTGGCAAAGTTTGTCTGTACTTTTCTCTCTGCCTCTGCATTTGGGTTTTGTCCTGTTCTACCTCAGAAGCAATCTGACTTGGAAGTGTTACGTTAGTGTGTTGTTACTTGATCAAAATACCTTTTCTGGTTGTATTCCTGATTGAGTCTTTCTTTTAATGTTTTGGGGATGCACAGGGCTATAGGGCACACCAAAGTCTTTCAGAGGGGGAGAGGTGGTCCTTCAGCTTGTTAGTGTGTCTGCAATATCAGAGGCATCAGGACCAATACAAGCTCAGGGAGGGAAACGCTGTGTGTAAAAACAAACTTCAGACACAGGTCTGTGTTCTGTCGCTCTCAATTTTCACAAGATCATTGGGACAGAGATACCTTATAAATGTGTGAACGCACAGAGTGTTCTTGTCAGTCTGTGAGTAAGCTTTTCTGTTTTCTTCTCTTGAGAAGTTTTAGAAATAATGCAACTTTTGTGAGCTCTTAACAATTTTGTAAAAGTTTGTAGAGTTTGAATGATGACGTTCTTACGTGTGTGGTGTCCCATCTTACTTCACAGATAACGATTTTTATCACAAATGTCAGAAGGGAACGTGGAGCCTTGTGTTCGGTGATGAGAGCAATGAACAGCTTAAACAGTGACCCGACACCTGTCTGGGTAAGGCAGGCGTTTTGCATGTCGAACACACTAAGTCACCGTGCCTCAACAGCTAAAAGGTGAACCCAACTGCAGTTTTCATCCTTGTGCAGGTAAAACTTTGTCAAATAAATTCGGCCGGCTGCTAAATTACTTTTTAATCTTTACTTTCAGGTGTAGTTTGACTCATTTTCTGATGAACACGGAAGGTGTACATCCCGTGTCGGGGTGAGAAACTTTTGTCGGGTGTCTGCCAGGTACAACCGAGAAGCGCTTTGGTAGCTCCTGCACTCCCGCTGTAGGTCACAAGATGGCGTATGAATACCCAGAAAGATGACTGTCCGAGTAACCCGTTCAGCAGTGAAAGACCCATCTTACTGTTGTGTTTTGCTTGGGCACCGTAATAATTCTTGCTAGCACACAGACAGGATTTCCTCGTAGTAGTAGTTATTAAATGTTATTTTTCAGGAGTCGTATTCAGAAAGGTTGTAAGAGGTATATGGAAATTCAAGTCTGCATTTTTAGTAATTTACAGGTTGCGCTGTCTATAGCGAGGATTGCCGGAGGGCTGGACTTGCCGGAGGAGCAGCGTGCTGTCATAAGGAAGTCTATCCCAGCTATCAGATAAATGAGGAGGGATACAGAAGCATTTTTCAAAACCAAAACATTCTGTAGATGACACATTTGTTTTTCAAAGCAGGAAATACTTACTGAGTGATGGTGTTCTTTTGGGCCTGCACTTTGCCAGATGCACGCTGATTCGTTGGTGGCCGTTGCTCATTATACCCATAATTGGGAAGTGACATTGTTTCTGGCCTAGAGAAGAGAGCAAATCCACAGTGTGTCCAATCAGGCACCAGACAGTTGTTGACGTGACAGATTTTTCTTTGGGAAGTGAATTGTTTTACCACTTTTTGCCTAACTTCAGTCTTGTCTTTTAATAAGAAATGCCAGCCCATCTGTTTTACTGGAATGCCCATAGTTGTGGATTAGCAGGCCATTTTCAATAGCACTGCTTATTTTAAAAGCAGATCAAGGGACACTGAAAGTACGTGTCTTGAAATGTAATATCCTAGGAAGAGTCTTTGGTCTGGCAAAATAGTGCCAAATAGTTCTGCTCACCGTACTCTCTATTTCTTTAGGACAGCTAGGAGTTGGAGAGTCTAAATCCTTTTCCTCATCCAAGAGTGGATCACAGTGTAGAAAAGGTTGAAGACACACGCTGTGGGCAAATGCAGTTGGTATCAGTACAGAAGAAAATAATTCAGATGTATAAGCCACTTGTTACGATAAATCTGTCGAGTGAAGTTCTTTGAAAAAGGGGTAATTTTTTGAGAAGGGGTGAAAAAGGGGTGACTCAAGAAAGCCCAAGTTCTGACCCGAACTGGTAGATGCCGTAAAGAGGTGGTACGTTGCCACTGGCCGCTGCGGATTTCCTCGTACCGTACTTGAGCTTCGGTTGCACCAAGTGTAAAAGATCAGAAAGGACAGTGAAGTTATTCTGAGCATTTGACTTGCTAAGCATTGCTTGACTGCAGCAGCAGGTGATTACAAGCTGTAACTTTAGCCATGTGAAGCTCAGGTTACCTTCTGAGCACAACATTCATTACAATTAAACAGCACCTGCACAGCATCTTAGAGCAGCACCTTGGCAGGCTCTAGGTGAGAAGCAAGAGATAAGGGTGATAAAATTCGTGGTTGGTCCCAGTTCTGTTCAGTGTGCGTAAGAGTGAAAATGTCAGTACGTGTGCCTTTACAAATTACACAAAATTAGAAGATGGCCAAAACAGTAAAGATGAAAAAAGTGTGAGACGACCTGGCAACATTGGGACTGGAGGGAGTGTCTCAGCCTGGTGAATATGGAAGTGCATGGTCACATAGCACTGGAACTGGTGAAACCTAGATTCCCGTTTTCTGTTTGCTTCTGGATTTTCCATTGCCTAGTAATGTACAAGTGGCAGCCGAAGCTTTGCTCACAATTAGGGCATTTGTATTGCTCCCCCATTCCCACGTGAATCCTGTAATGTCAAAAAAAAAAAAAGTTTGAACTTACGTTGCACCTTCTTTTCACAGCGACTGCTGATAGAAAACCATCATGAAGCTTGTGGGAACTTACTCTCTTTGCACTTATTTCAGTTAAATTGGCTTGAAAGTGGTCGGTGGGCTCAAAAGGAATGAGGGGAAGAAGGATGGACACATACACATACCTTGGAAACCAGACTAAAAGCATCAAATGGAATTTGGTACGAGGACTGTGTCTCCCACTTGTTGCGTTAAGCATGTGCAACAAGGCAGGTTGAGAAGAGAGTTGCTGGTGCATGTTCTCTCAAAATCATCTTGAGAGTAGTTAGGACAGCAAGTTTGGGGTCGGTTTTATGCAAAACAAGTCGGGATGCAGTATCCGCTCTTTTTAGAATTGATTTTCACCTTCCTCTGGTATGCCTGTCATCCCGCTTTCACATGGGGTACCAAGGAGCTGTGGGGAAAGAACAGCTTTTGGCCCCAGTCTCGTCTGTTACCCTCATTAGCAAGGACTGTGTTCGCATGAGGAGGCTTGGTACTGACTAGGGGCATGCGGGGCTGATGCGATAAGCCTTCAGCGTCAGGGCTTTGATCACTACCACCCCCAGGCCTGATCTGAAACGCTGTTTTAAAAGGAAAGCCTTCTACACGTGGAACATCGTAATCCCCCAGAATCCTGTGGATCTCTTCTCACATAGTACCAGGAGTACTATTTGACATGTCCTGTGTTTGTTAGATTTCCAAAAAGGGAGTTCTGATGCTAGCACAAGAGCCAGAAGAAAACCAACCTGATAACTTTTTAAGTTTTCCAAAGTTAAAATGTGCAGAGATTGAGCAGACATTGCCCTGAAAAGCAGAAATGCTTTTGTGTTAATTAGCAAAGGAACGTAGAGAAATGATGTAAGGAAAAAAGTGGTAGGCAGGCTCTGTACCTGTCAAAAATTTTAAAGGCGCACTCATATGAGTATATTGTTGACTGTTCTGGAAGAATTACCAGGCAGATTACCAAATAGATGAAGTGGTGTAGCCTAGCATTTATCATTTTAAAATAAATTTAAATTATTTTGTAATTCCCTTAAATAAGTTATTAACCTAACCTTAGTACATAGGTTTATATGGAATTAACTGTGTGTGGTTGTGGTTTAAGGCTCAGATTTCGTGCTTAGGATGTGAATTACATTTCTCATAGAGAATAAACTTGAAGCACTTGAAGCTGTCAGGGTCGTAGGAGGGATTCACACAGCACACGCTGTACACAGGCTCCTTTTCCGCGACATCGCTGAATCTGCCCATGCTACTCCGTCCTAGGCTGCTCGTTTAGTGCCAGCCTTCCCAACAGTTACTAATTTCGTGGTGGTACAATAAAGCGTGCAACAGAGCATATATACTAAATACCTCTCATTCTGTTTACCTTGCAAAGTGACTTTCAGTTGTTTGATGGACTATATAGGCAGCACATATGACTGGGAAAGTAAGGCTAAGTGTCAGGAGATAGTGCTTTGATTTATCCTGCCAGCAAATCTGTAAAAGCTGAATTTTCACTAATGCTTTAGTGAAATTCGCATTAGTGCGGGGGGGGGGGGGGCTGCATTTTCAAAATTATCTTGCTTGATGTCATTTGACTTCTCAAATTGTTGCAGTACTTCTTTGCAGAAGCGGTGATCAGGACTCTCATCTGAAAAAACAAAAGCAGGCCATTCTGATTGACGTGTCTCGGGTACGTTAGTGGTACTTGAAAGCATCTCCTCGCATGCAGCAGAGAGAGAATCCTTGATATTAATTCCTCTGATGAGCTCTTCAAAATACTGTTGCATTGAAATTTTATGCTTTGGTGGGTCCTGATGCGAGGCTTTTCCTTCTAGCACTTTCTGGATCTTTCCCTCGAAGTTTTTGTCCTCCTGTAGAAATTGTACAGAACTTTCATGCTGTTCCAGGAGGGTTTCCATTTGCTGAGAAAGCTGTCCAGAAGCTTCGGCCTCGTTTGAGATTTCCTGCAGCTTCTCCAGTTTTGTAGAATAGTTATGGTGTAACCTGGATTGCAGTTCAGCCATTCGGTACTGTATGCCCTTCAGCAAACCCATTCCAACTGTGTCCATCGTTACCTTGGTGTCTGTAGCACCAGCTGTTAGCTCATTAATCAGCTTTTCAGTTTCCCGTGTGAAATCAATTAATGAAAAGTTATGTATTGCATCATAACCATGTCTGAGTAGTGTGCAGAATAGGTAAATGCACTTTTAACTTTCAAAAAATATGATGTGTAGATATACATTGTAGGGTCTGTACCGTTTACAGTTTTGGCAGCTGTCAGTGCTCAAAGCCAAATGAAAATATAAATAATTGTAAATGCATTTTGAAATGCTTTGCTGTTTTGTCTCTAGGTTAGCCAGTTACATGAACTGCAGCGTGCTTTTCAAAATGGATCTCTTCAAAATGTCTTTTCTTGGGAATGTGGTTTCTTTCTTTAGGAAGCTGTGGCAACTGTGCGCTGTGCTCAAGCCTGCTTTGTGGAGATAGCACCAAGGTGAGCAGAGGAGGTGACTAGCAGTCAGTTCACTGAGAGAAACTGTATGAATTGTTTGGGTTTGCATGGTTTTTTCAGGTGTCAGTAAGGCTTGCGTATTTATCAAGACAGTAGCATTTGGCTCGCTGCGTTTAGGCAGGGATATAGAAACCACATAAGACATTCCTCATCTACTGTTAAATATATTGTGTGTTGTGCAGTAGCTAGGCAATTAGAGTTCATAGATTAATGACTGAAAGAAATCGAGGTAACTGGACAAGCACAATCGTGAACAGGTGGATGAGGGTGCATGTGCACACACACACTGATCAGACGTCGCCCTTTGGCGATGTTAATACCTGGTTGTCATAGCAATTACGTTCCATCTTTTGTTATCTCCAGCCCACCCACAGCTACTTGTGGACACGATTGCAACTTTGGTTGGGGCAGAGCTGGTCGATTCTGTGCTCTGCTTACTTGCGATATTCCTGCTCCATGGGAATGAAGATTTGGCGTTCAGGTCTCAGACATACATAAATTTTCTTATGTGTAGCAAACCTCTGTCAATTAGCTAGAAATCGGGAGCGAAGCCAGCAGGCTTCAGGCCAGTAGTTAAGGAGAGTTGTTTTTCCCCCATCTTTCTGATTCAAGACCTTTCCCACAAAAAGCAAGAGGAATAAGTGGGGGACACTACGCTAGGAATTGAAGACAAAATGTCTGCTTGAATGTTGAGTCTGATTGTAGCGTAGCAATCACCGGTACATTTAGAAAATAATTTCTAGTCACCAGTACATTTAGAAAATAATTTGTAATCCCTGTTGTTTCACCAGCAGCCCGTCGCTGTTCTTATCTCTAGTCCTTCTCCTTTTTCCATACCCTGTGTGTCCTGCGAGTTGTGTTGCGTGGTGCAGACTAGCAGAGGATGCTGGAAGGAGGTGTGCTCTGTAACTGAGATGGGATGTGCAGGTGTAAAAAGAGGACTATCAACAGGAGCGCGTGGAAACCCTGCGTGGCAAGTACGGTGTTACTTTCAACATGTATTGCAGTCAGCCAGTGTCACTGCCAACACTGAATGCTTTTTGGGAGGCGTGTTATTGGGTAGACCGTTCCCTTTGACTTTTTTGCACTCTGAATTAGTATCTTGACACAGAGTAAGTTTGTTTCCTCTCAGTAGGGCCCTTTTCTTGGTGCTCAGTGGGGCTGCAACACAGCCAGGGTTGAAGGAGGATCTCTGGCTGCTTAGGCCAGGGGGACAGGACACCTCGGCTCCATCCTCCTTTTGGTCGTGAGTTGCTGTGGTCATTGTGCAGGCGTTTTACATTAACTGGCTTCAGTTTAGTAGTCTTGAGAGTCAATGTGATAATGGACCGAAAAGTGGTTTTCTTATTACTTTAACTGTTGTAGTATTTGAGATATTTGGATACACGTTATAATCCAAGTACTTTGATCAAAAGATGTCTGAAGTCAGCAAAAAGATACATTGATAGTGGATGTCGTTCAGTTCCTAAGTGGAGATAGTATAGAAATAGAAAGTGCTTTCAGAAATAAGAAGTTATCTAGTGACTGTTTGGTATTTAATACGTTCTCTTTCCTGAAGTAGAGCTATTTATCTGTTTCAAAGTATGGTATTTCTTCATTCATTGTCTTTACCGTTTCAGTCATCGGAAGCCAGTTAGTACCTGCATGCAAATGCTATTACAGTTATCGGTGAAACTGGTAGCATAAATTGCAATATAAGGACACCCACCATTTTTTCTTTAATCTTATGGAAGTCCAGTATGCCATTTATTAATTCTTAGCTGGCATTGGCTAACCCTTATGATGGTACAAAGGTCACATTGCTTGGATGGAGCAGGCAGGGACGGATAACAGTCCCGCGGTGCTTCCTGTTTATGGAGCTACCTTGATTGCCTGCATTTGGTTATTTTTATAAAATACGACATCAAGTCCTTCGCTATTTAAATACGGGCCAAAACACAGCACTGAATGCACAGCACACACTCGGTGTCAGCGTGGCGGGGGAGAGCTGGCTGAGGCTGCCTGCAATCGTGGGAATCACCAACATGAGTTGAATTTTGGACTTGACATTAATATTGCAGTAGAACCATCTAATTTTTCACTTGTCCATTATAATATAAATCAGTTCTTTTGAAAAAAGTAGATTTTGAGTAACATGGGTCAAATTCTCCTTAATGCATGTATAAAAAGTATAAAAGGTAGTCTTTTGGGGGGCAAATTAAGTAAAACCTTGGAAAAAATCTTTATATGCTATGACAAAATATTCTTTGAAATACTTAAACTGAGACTTTGACTTTCAAGACATATATATATATTTAAAAATTATATATATATGTCAGTCAAATGTGCGTATTACTTTAACAGCCACTCCTTTTTAATAGCTTGCCACCTACTAATTTCTGAGACATGAAACCCTTCTTAGCAGTGGAATTTTTTAAGCCAGCTTATTTGCCATCAGGGTGGATTTTTCTTTTTGAGACTTTGGAGTCAGGCTGTTTAGATCCGTATCCGTCTCTGCCTGACCATTGAAGTGGGCATAATCAGAGCATCTCTTCAAGAACTCAAGGACAAGGTCAGCAAAGGCGCTTTGAGACCTCAGGGCAATACTCTGTATATTATTTGGTTTTGTGGTGTGCAGGGTATGTCAAATAGAAGATTGGTCCAAAAACATGTTCTGGCTGACAGACAACGGAGTAGTTTGATGTGGCTTTTTATTTCAAGTCTAGTAACAGTTAGGTAATATATAGGATAGAGAGAGACGCAGGATCTCTGCTCTCCTGGTGAATGTTCATATGTCGTCTTAAAAGACAGTACTGACTTTATTGAGGCAGGGGAGGGAAATGGACCAATGGTCATTTTGCTGAGAAATGTGGCCATATTAGTGCCCGCTGTGGTCGATCAAGTCAGGAAGTACAGGATGGGCTTGTGCTGGTGATGTTCTTTTTTTTTTTTTTTTCCTCATTTTTGTTTTTGTTGGGTTTTTTGTTGTTTTTTTGGTGGTGGCTTGCTTGTTTTTAGATTGAGTGCCATTTTGAGCCGGTTTAAAGGGAAAATGGACAATGTCCACACATGTTTTCTTGAGCCTGACTTACTGGAACTGAATAGATCCCCTGCAAGTCAGATACGGGCATTAGATGTCTCAGTTTTGGTTCAACACAAAATACCCTTATTACTAAAAGTGTACTTGTAAAATAGCTATATTGGCGTAGACCCTTTCAAGGATTAGTCCAGAGCCTGAGGCTGCGTTGGAAACTGGTGTTCATCACTGAGCAGCGTGCTGCAGCTGGCACGTGTCCCTAACTGGCAGAGAGAGCACAGAAGCTGTGGGTTTAAGGTAAGAAAAAAAGAAACAAATAGGTGGTTTTCTTGCCTCCCGTGAAGAAATCTCTTCCTACCACTGTTTGCAATAGGTCAGTCCCAGTTTATTCTCCTCCAGAAGACGCTGGGAAGAGGGTTGGTCTCTTCCCTGCTCTCTCCCGCGTCACCAGTGTGTTGCCCGTGATGGTTCAGAGGATCTTCTGTGATCTTGTAGTAAAGCTCTAGGAAGTGCAAAAGTGGGGGTAGGAACTCCTCCAAGGCAACAATAGGGAAATCCCACAAACCGGGGGTAGTGTGGACTCCCCTCCCCGCTCTCAGTCATCCTCTGCTGTACTTAGCCAGGCCTGGGATGCTGCCAGCTCCCTTGTGTTGTGTTGTGATAGTATGAACTGCTGACGCACGGCAGCGTGTTTAGCACGTTCCAGCCTGCCATGGCAGCCTGTCCCTGGTTCACTGCAGGGTTTTAGCAGGATGGCGTTTGCTGCTGTGCATGGTGTGATATTTCCAGCGGAGGCTGTCCTGTCGGGCAGTGAGGACAGCTGCCACGAAGGTTTGTAGTGATACGCTTTCTCACATTTCTAAGTCCTAGCGGCACAGAAAGAGACATCGGTAATATTGATGGTTGGTTTTTGTTTCACTGGTTCACAGGCAGAGAAATACCTGTTTCATGACATTCCCTCTCAGCCCATGCCCTGCCACTGGGTCCTAGCTTCTACCTAAGCTTTCAGCTTCAAATACACAACTCATGTCTCATGTGTCTCCTTCAGAATGGTAGGTTCTTTTTTTGATACGTTCATATTTTGATCTCGCTTGTTTTGGCTGAGAGAATGACCCTTTACAGGCACGAACTGAAGAGTATGAAGCCTGAAGCAGGGATCTTTAGTTTGCTTTCTAAAATTCTGCATTTGCTTAGAAGGGAATATTCATCAGACTGAAAACAAATGTCTCGGGACTGGTCCTGTAGGACATCAGATCTCCAGTCCCCTCTCTGGGGAGCAACTTGTCGTTTGGCAAATATGGGAAACACCTCTTGCCAGTTTATTCGGTTGACAATGTGTCCTATCAAATTTTTAGTAACCTGCTACCCCACCATATGACATAATTCCAAAATAAACTGACTGCCCAATCATCTGTGGAAAATGGATAGGCAGAGTGGAGCAGGGAGTGCCACCGAACCTCTTACACCATGTCACTGAAACAAAAGGCATTCCTCATTTTAACCTCTACTCCTTATTTCTTTAGTGAGACTGTGCCATGCTTCGTGTTCATGTGAGAGCTGCTGTCTCTCATTGCCCATTGCCTCCCTTCTGCTCTGTGTAGTGCTGCAGGAGAGGGAGAAGTTGGAACAGCAATAAATCTTTATTTATTCTTTCTAGGTGGGCTTTTACTGATTGACCAGCAGCCCTAAAGCACAAGAACAAAGCAAATATTGCACCGTGAAGTCATTGGCCATCAGAGAATTAAGATGACGTTCTCTTCTCAGAATGCTTTATAAGGTAACTAGATGTGTGTCAATTATTTACTCATCCAAATATATAGAATAATAGAGGAGAATTCTTTATCAGCAGAATCAGCTATGCACAGGTGACATGCTGACAGACCCAGGCCTAGAATAAATAGGTTTTGATCCAAGAGGCACAGAGGACAATCTCAGCTCTTTGTTCCTGCACTATTCTGTGTGGGTGGAGAGAGAAAAAATTCAAGCATTTGCCTCGGACCACCACTCTGTTCTCAAGAGACAAGTGGAGCCAAGTAAAAGAAGTGGCAAGAGGAATTTGTCTGCTAATTAAAGATTTTTTTTTTTCTTCACCCAGGAGTCAAATTGAAGGAAAGATCCCTCTGTGTTTCTCACAGCAGCAGACCATTCAGTGTTTAGACCAAGATATAGTGTGAACATTTATAAATCAAAATACTTCCTGAAATTTACATCTTATCCAAAGTAAACGAGTGCTGTCGCTGTATGGAAAATTCATAGGTAAAAATAAAACTTCTTGTTGTCTGTTCCATATTGCCTTAGCAGGTAACACTTCAAACCAGTCTGTACTTAAAAGGACGCCCGTGTCTGTTCAGGACTGCGTGATGACTTTCCAGGGTTACTTGCTTGGGGAGGAACACCTCAGCCCTCATTGGCAGCAGGCACGCTGTTTTTCCGGTTATTTCGATTTTCCCTCTGGAGGGATGAAGAACAGAGAAGAAACTCTCCCCAGCAGGCCAGGATTGGACCGAAGCCTGTGGAGAATGTGGTATCAACAGTCAGCCAGCTTACTGCCAGGAGAAGACGACGAGTTGGGCACAACCAGGCAAGTCCTTCCTTTTGATTCAGTTTGTGGTAGCGGAGAGACCAGGCACTCTCGGGCACTCAAGTTAATGGAACTTCTGCTCCACTCCACCCAAAACCACTCCGACCAATTCCTTCTTCCTCTGCCACATGCTTTCAGGGGCAAAAGCCACTTGACTTATCCTAACACATATTTCACACTCAGATTGACTCGCTCTTTGCAGTCAGTGCTCCCAGCACCTTGAATCATAGAATCATAGAATGGTTTGCATTGGGAGGGACCTTTAAAGGTCATCTAGTCCAACCCCCCTGCCATGAGCAGGGCCATCTTCAACTAGATCACGTTGCTCAGAGCCCCGTCCAACCTGACCTTGAATGCTTCCAGGGACGGGGCATCTGCCACCTCTCTGGGCAACCTGTGCCAGTGTTTCACCACCCTCAGCGCAAAAAAATGTCCTGCTTATAGCTAGTCTGAATCTACCCTCTTCTAGTTTAAAACCATTACCCCTTGTCCTGTTGCAACAGGCCCTACTAAAAACTCGGTCCCCATCTTTCTTATAAGCCCCCTTCAAGTACTGAAAGGCTGCAATCAGGTCTCCCGGAGCCTTCTCTTCTCCAGGCTGAACAACCGCAGCTCGCTCTGCTTTTCTTCCCAGGAGAAGGTCTCACCAGAGCGGAGTAGAGGGGCAGAATCCCCTCCCTCGACCTGCTGGCCACGCTGCTTTTGATGCAGCCCAGGATACGGGTGGCGTTCTGGGCAGCGAGCGCACGTTGCCGGCTCACGTCCAGCTTTTCGTCCACCAGTACTCCCCGAGTCCTTCTCGGCAGGGCTGCTCTCAATCCCTTCATCCCCCAGCCTGTATTGATACCGGGGCTTGCCGCGACCCAGGTGCAGGACCTTGCACTTGGCCTTGTTGAACCTCACGAGGTTCACGTGGGCCCGCTTCTCGAGCTTGTCCAGCTCCCTCTGGATGGCATCCCGTCCCTCGGGCGTGCTGTCAACCGCACCACTCAGCTTGGTGTCTCCTGCAAACTTGCTGAGGGTGCACTCGATGCCCCTGTCTATGTCGTTGATGAAGATATTAAACAGTACTGGTCCCCTGAGGGACACCGCTCGTCACCGATCTCCGTCCGCGCATCGAGCCGTTGAGCACTACCCTCTGGATGCGACCATCCGACCACTTCCTTATCCACCGAACAGTCCGTCCATCAGGTCCAACTGAGAGAGGAGGATGTTGGGGGGGACTGTGTCAAAGGCCTTACAGAAGTCCAGACAGATGACATGGGTAGCTCTTCCCTCGTCCACTGATGTAGTCACTCCATCAGCGAAGGCCACTGGGTTGGTCGGGCAGCCTATACCCACCAGCTGCTCTCTCGAGGCTTCCTTTTGCATGTCAAATAATTTAAGAGACTATTTTTTCTGTTTTATTGATTGACTTTGCTCTTTGAGGACCCTGACAGAAAGGATTCCCTTCAATTTCACATGAAGAAGAAATGGAAAAGTAAAGGCTTCATCTTTCCCGTGAAACAAGAGTGACTCGTTAGCCCTGGGGTCCCCCAAGGCGCCAAACTGGGCTCCAGCCTGCCAGCTGCCTCCAGGAGGGGATCTTGCACTTGTCTCGACACTGAAATCACTCCCTCTTCAGCCTCCTGAGCTGTTGGTAACGGCACCCGAGGAGGTCAGCACTCCCTCGGCTGTGGTTTCCTGCCGTTCTGGGGACTGTGAGCTCCTCACCGCCCCTCTGACAGTGCCCGGAAAACAGGGCAGAGCTGGGGGCTCAGCCCCGGGTGGGACTGTGTCCCAGCCCTTGGACGGAGCTGCCCGACGGGACGGGCTCCCCAACCCGGGAGGGCAGCTCCCCTGGCTGTGCTCCAGTGCCCCTCCACGAGCACCTGAGAGCCATCCCCACGCAGCCTCGGCCTGGCTGTGAGGTCACAGCGGGGCTGTGAGGTCACAGAGCCCCACGATGCCGCGCCAGTCATAAGCACTGACCGCTCAGCCCCCGGCCCAGACTACTGCAGCAGCAGCAGCAGCAGCAGCGGCCACAGCGGCAGCAGCAGCAGCAGCAGCAGCAGCAGCATGGTGCGAGCACAGGGGGCCATGGCCCCTGCCCGCCACCTCCTCCTCCTCCTCCTCCTCCTGGTGGCCCTGCATGCCAGGGCTGCTCCGTGGCGAGCACGGGGAGCAGGTAAGCGGGTGGTGCTGGTGCAGCCTTTCACAGGCCGGCGGGCTCTTCTCCCCGAGGAGCGTGGATGATGTTTTTTTTCCTCCGGTGCTTTCGCGAGGGCTTCCTCTGTGTGCGTGAGAGCTCTCCCGGTAAGAAAGCGCCAGGGGGCCGTACGTTGGTCCATCCGCTCGTCGAGGGGTGTTGCCCATGGCCTGGAAAGAGTGTGTGGAGAGCTGCAAGGAGCCAGCCAAGAGGTCACCAGGCCCCTCTGCCGCTTTGGCAATCTCCACCTACGTCTGGCTCCCACGTTGTTACCTGACCCCCTTCCGGTGCCTGCAGTTCACTCAGGCAGAAGTGGATCCCAACATGCAAGGGAAACGTTTCTCATCTGTGCTTGCTTCTAGATGAGGGCGGTGGCAACGGTTATCCAGCTTCTCGGCTGGACGTTGGTTTGGAGCCCTTGCGGCACCCTGGAGGTACGTTCTCCATGTCCCTTTCCTTGAAACAATACCCACTGACAATGTGGCAACAGCTTAGTCACGTGCAATTTGCCTTAAGATCCTCTCAAGGTCGACGGCTTCCCGACTTCTTGGTCTATTCCTGTCCTCGAGCCTGAGAGCAATCCCACAGGTAAGTCAGTGGGAGGAAGGCGCATCTACCTTTTCATCTTCTTGCCGTCTGACATGCAAGTTGCTCCTTCCGTGGCCAAGGCGCAGACATGGAGAAGAGCAGAGAGGGAACGGGTCAGGCTCAGAGATGTGCTTCGGGGCGCTTTGCCTGGCGAAGCTGTCTTTGCCGGCCCCTCGGAGCCTGAGCTGCTCCCGGTGCCGGCTGCCAAGCCAGCGGGCTTGTTGGGGTTGAGTTTAGAGCTGGTGTGACCTCCAGGGAGCCCCTTCTCCCGGCAGCTCCCTGCGTGGTTCGTTTTGCCCCAGCATGGTGCCATTGCAGGCACGCGGTAACTCCTTGCACCATGCTCCTGAGTGGAAGGGAGAGATGAGTGCCGTGGAGTAATCCCGTCTTTGAATTGCACTCGCTGCCACTCTGATCTGAAGAAGTATCTGGAACTGTGTCACGGGAGCTGTTCTGTCCTGCGCTTCTTTGCAGCCATGCCTGTGGGTGACAGTGATCCAGCTTCCCGGCTGGGTTCCAGGACTGAGCCTCTGGGAGATGGCATGGGTACGTCATCATGGCTTTTTCCTCCCTTTGAGAGCTGCCAGCTCAAAGCCCAAAGGTCAGCCAGCCGGGCGGCTCGGCAGGTGTGAGGACGGAGACGTGCACGTGTGTGCCCTCTCCTTGCGTGATCCCCTTACCGCTTCTGCCGTTCAGTTCTGCCGATGTCGATCACAAAAGATGACGGAAGCTTCTCTGCGTGTTTAGTTACAGAAGTGCCCGTAGGGAGGACTTTTCCAGCTCCTCGGCTGGATGCTGCGCTAGAGCCCAGCTGGCATCGCAGGGGTGAGTAGTCTGTCTCTGCTGACCTCACAGGCTGAGTGCTCGGTTTCTGTAATGTGTTCATGTGAAACTGAACCAAATACTTTCTGTTAAGGTCCTCCAAGAGCAAAGCCCCAAGCTGAAGGAGGAAAAAAGTCCCCAGAGGCATCTGAAGTCCTGAGGCAGATGCTGGAGGAACTGGAGAGAGGACACGGTGGGTACATTTCACTCTGCCTTAGCCGTGGGAGTCAGCAACCGGAGGTTTTAGATAGACGTCGGGACACGCTGTAGCCTGCACAGCGGGAAGGGGTCGATCAGAGCCTCGCAGCAGCGATGCTGGGCTTCCCGCCTTGCAGGCGCTGGCGAGCCACAGAGACGGTGCAGAGCCTCTGCTGCCAGTTGGGGTTCCAGCCGAGCGCCAGCGGCAGCTGCTGCCCCACTTTTACCAGTACGGCTCGGAGCTGCTTTGTGCAGATGGCGGTAGGCAGATTTGAGCTGCTCCCAGCAGCTCAGGCGTGGCTGTGGTTCGGAGCAGTGACTAGGCGCAGCCCCAAAAGCCCAGGCGTTTTTTCTAAGCCTGATCGATGTCTTTGAGAAGTGTTGCCTCCTGAAGATGCCATCTCCCTGACGGGGAACGGTTCCATCTGATCCAACTGTCCCGCTTGCTTTCTCAAGAGTCGGAACGAGAGGCTGTGCGGAAGGAGGCGTTTCCAGAAGGAAGCAGTGGCTCTCTACCAGTCTCTGCCAAAGAAACGGAGGCGATGAAAGCCACCGGCACGCCAGGTAATTGCTGTCCCATGCTCAGCCGGTGTCACCCATCAGGATCGCTGTGTGTCAGCAGGCTCTTCCCCCGGTGCCCGCTCTTGCACCTCACGTCAGCAGCCAAAGCTGAAAGTGTTTTGGGGTCGAGGCATCTGCAGCACGTTCCGCAGGTGATGGAAACGGGACTCTTAATCGAATGTACCTCCCGCGGTGGCTGCATCCCAGAGTCCCTAGAGGCCCAAGGCCCAAGGGCAGCACAGAGCGGGATCCCTCCCGTGAGCTGAGGTCCAGAGCGATGCCCTGACTCCCAGATCGGGCAGGGGCTTCGAGGGAACCTCCCCGTCCTCCTCCATCCTCTGTGCCTGAGCCCTGCTGAGGCTTTACCTGTCGTCTCTGCTTTTTGGCAGCGCTGTCAAAGCCCGGAGAAGACCACCACGGCGGCGTATATGAATTTTTTCGAACGGACTCAGGTACTGAGCAGTCTTGCTGGGGTCCCTAAGTGGGAGACGCGTCCCAAAACTGGGAGCGGCTGCAAGCAGTGCCCATGCTGGAGAAAAGGCAGAAGGGGAGAACAAGGCTCCGGTGTCTCCTCAGAGGGCCTGACGCCGTCCCCTCGGGGTGTGGGAGCTGGCCCGGCGGGAGGGAGAGTTGGGGGTGGCATGCCTGCTGCAGGGATGGTTTGTGTCCGTGTCCCTCGAAGGAGCGACTGGTCAAGCAGCTGCGCTCCCCCCGGGCTCTCCTTCTGGCCTGCCGAGTTTTGTTCGCTGGGACAACCTGTCCCAAAGGGTGGGAGCGTGCCTCCAGGCACCAGCTCCGGGGGGAAACAGAGAACTTCCCGGCCATATCAAACGTGCTGCAAGCTTACCAGTGGTGCACAGGACGGCCTAACGTTCCAAATTGCTCCTCCAGATGTGGTCGGCGAGAGAACCACAAGTGTTTACAGTCCCAGAGCAATGCCCAGAGCTCCGCAAGCGTCTTCTGTCCTCAAGACGTGCGAAGGAACTGTATGATAGGCACAGCAGCACTCCTGATTTCCCTGCCACTTGCGATACTGTTGTGCTGTGTCGTGATCCGGCGGCGGAGGAAGAGAAAACAGTGAGTCATTGATTTTCCCCCCCACTGCTTCCTTCGATGGCTGCTTGTGGCCACGAAGCCTTTCTAGTCAGGCTGCTGTGGAGTGGCGAGTGAGCGGTTGGCCAGAAAACTCTGCGGAGGTTTCTGCTGCTGTCAGGTGCTTTAATTGGCCTCTTAAGTCCTGGGCCTTCCTCTCGGGAGCCCGCTCTGCCTGGAGCCAGCGTTAGCTCAAAGTGGCCCTGCCCGGACAAGAGCAGCCCCCAGGAGCGACAGGCAGAGGCAAAGCAAGGTCAGGACGAGAAAGCGCGGGGGACGAGATTGCCCTAGACAGCGAGAGGCGCCCTCGCGCCCGCTCCTGACCAGCGAACCTGCCCGGAGGATTCCCCCTGCTTGGTGGTGCCATGAGGTGCAGGCATCCACCTCAGCCAAGGCGTGCCAGCAGCTCCGCCCGTGGTGGTGAGCCTTGCCAGCTCTGGGCCATGCTGTGGAGCACAGTCCCTGTGTCCCGTCTGCAGCTGAGGGCCTCAGCGGCCTCCTCTCTCCACAGGCGCCTCTCTGCAGCTTCAGGAGCCCAGCGGGAAAGCGGCGGCTGGCCCTCGCGCCCGGACAGCCGCACCAGCCACACCAGCCGCCCCGGCACCCCTGAGAGCTGGACGCAACGCCAGCAGCCGCCGCTCCGGCCTGCAAAACCGGCGCGCCCGCCCTCCCCACGGCCCCCGCGGCCCCCCAGCCCGGCTCCGGCTCCCCAGCTGCTGCGGAACCAGCCCAGCGCCTTCCAGCCCCAGCCCCAACCAAAACGGCCCCCCCGCCCCCGAGCCCCGTGGTGGGGCCCTACGGCAAGGGCTGAAGGCGGCCCCCGCCAGGGTAGGGGTTGGGGGGGCACTGACCAAACAGCCACCCTTAACCCCCAGCACACTGGCAAAGAAATTAAAAGACGACGATAAAGCTGATGGATCTTTAGTCTTTCACCTAATGACACACACTAGCAGCAGGTCTAGCATGAAAATACATTCAGGTTCTAAGCTCCCTGCCTTTTCCTTTGCTTACAAGTGTGCAAGAAAGAGCTCCTGAAACAAAATTAATTTGGCATCCTTTGGCAATCGTGTAAGTGTTAGTGTCGAAAGCCTGAGGACACCAGACACCTTTTGAACTGAAGGCAGGTGATTTTCTCAGAAAACACGAATGTCCTGCAGAGGACGCACCCCGACACACAGCTACAGGGATCAGCCGTTTCTCTCCAAATAGAGAGGGACAGAGCTCTCGCACAAGTGTCCGGGTGGCACCTAGAGCAAACCCCGCGAGGCACCAGCACTGGCTGCGCCCCATGCCCGGGCGCAGCCATGGGTGCCCACGGTGTCGGCAGGCAGGAGCCAGGCACGGGGCTCCTCCGACCGGCAGCGGGGCCCCGAGGGGCTGGGGGAGCCCACAACCATGGCCAGCAACAGACAGCGACACCAACCTGGCTGACGCACGGTGCGGGAGGCAGTGATGGGAGCCCGACCTGGCCAGTCTCAAGAGCACCTCCAGGGACACAAGCCTGACAAGCCAATGTCCTGGAGGCCAAACAAAGGGCCTCACTAATTAATGGGCCCTGGGAGGGGCCTAATTGATGGGCCATCACCAATTGGGGGTGGCCAATTGGGCTTCACCCACAGGCAAGGCACCCTAGGCCAGACTGACTTTTGGTTTGATGCAATCCTCCTGTTGAGAGAACAGCAGGGCTGGAGTCTTTTTTCCCCCTATTTGTCACAGACTCGTTGATAGCGTGCAGGGGACCTAACTTCAGACACCTCAGCTACTGACACCTGCTCCAGCCCCCTCATCACCTCTGTGGCCCTGCTCTGGACCCGCTCAAGCAGGTCCATGTCTGTCTTCTGCTCTTGACCACTGTACACCCCACGGATGAAAACCAGGGAGAACCTCACCTAAAGTCAATGCAATAGAAAAGACCCAGCCTGTCTCTGTACAAAAGACCAAAGCAGAAAGGGGAAACTGGGGAGCACCCTCAGTCACCACTGAGTGTGAGAGGTGACGGAAGACGTGGTTGCCAGCTCCCCTTTCACGGCAATTGGTCGGGTTTCCCTCGTGAATTCCTCATGATTGTCCTCCGGGGTCTGTGTCAGGAGATGGGGTGACACCGTATGACATGGGAGCCAGCGCAGGTTAGGGCTGTGAGACTGGGGAGATGCTCGAACACAACGAGTTGGGCACAACCAGGCAAGTCCTTCCTTTTGATTCAGTTTGTGGTAGCGGAGAGACCAGGCACTCTCGGGCGCTCAAGTTAATGGAACTTCTGCTCCACTCCACCCAAAACCACTCCGACCAATTCCTTCTTCCTCTGCCACATGCTTTCAGGGGCAAAAGCCACTTGACTTATCCTAACACATATTTCACACTCAGATTGACTCGCTCTTTGCAGTCAGTGCTCCCAGCACCTTGAATCATAGAATCATAGAATGGTTTGCATTGGGAGGGACCTTTAAAGGTCATCTAGTCCAACCCCCCTGCCATGAGCAGGGCCATCTTCAACTAGATCACGTTGCTCAGAGCCCCGTCCAACCTGACCTTGAATGCTTCCAGGGACGGGGCATCTGCCACCTCTCTGGGCAACCTGTGCCAGTGTTTCGCCACCCTCAGCGCAAAAAAATGTCCTGCTTATAGCTAGTCTGAATCTACCCTCTTCTAGTTTAAAACCATTACCCCTTGTCCTGTTGCAACAGGCCCTACTAAAAACTCGGTCCCCATCTTTCTTATAAGCCCCCTTCAAGTACTGAAAGGCTGCAATCAGGTCTCCCGGAGCCTTCTCTTCTCCAGGCTGAACAACCGCAGCTCGCTCTGCTTTTCTTCCCAGGAGAAGGTCTCACCAGAGCGGAGTAGAGGGGCAGAATCCCTCCCTCGACCTGCTGGCCACGCTGCTTTTGATGCAGCCCAGGATACGGGTGGCGTTCTGGGCAGCGAGCGCACGTTGCCGGCTCACGTCCAGCTTTTCGTCCACCAGTACTCCCCGAGTCCTTCTCGGCAGGGCTGCTCTCAATCCCTTCATCCCCCAGCCTGTATTGATACCGGGGCTTGCCGCGACCCAGGTGCAGGACCTTGCACTTGGCCTTGTTGAACCTCACGAGGTTCACGTGGGCCCGCTTCTCGAGCTTGTCCAGCTCCCTCTGGATGGCATCCCGTCCCTCGGGCGTGCTGTCAACCGCACCACTCAGCTTGGTGTCTCCTGCAAACTTGCTGAGGGTGCACTCGATGCCCCTGTCTATGTCGTTGATGAAGATATTAAACAGTACTGGTCCCCTGAGGGACACCGCTCGTCACCGATCTCCGTCCGCGCATCGAGCCGTTGAGCACTACCCTCTGGATGCGACCATCCGACCACTTCCTTATCCACCGAACAGTCCGTCCATCAGGTCCAACTGAGAGAGGAGGATGTTGGGGGGGACTGTGTCAAAGGCCTTACAGAAGTCCAGACAGATGACATGGGTAGCTCTTCCCTCGTCCACTGATGTAGTCACTCCATCAGCGAAGGCCACTGGGTTGGTCGGGCAGCCTATACCCACCAGCTGCTCTCTCGAGGCTTCCTTTTGCATGTCAAATAATTTAAGAGACTATTTTTTCTGTTTTATTGATTGACTTTGCTCTTTGAGGACCCTGACAGAAAGGATTCCCTTCAATTTCACATGAAGAAGAAATGGAAAAGTAAAGGCTTCATCTTTCCCGTGAAACAAGAGTGACTCGTTAGCCCTGGGGTCCCCAAGGCGCCAAACTGGGCTCCAGCCTGCCAGCTGCCTCCAGGAGGGGATCTTGCACTTGTCTCGACACTGAAATCACTCCCTCTTCAGCCTCCTGAGCTGTTGGTAACGGCACCCGAGGAGGTCAGCACTCCCTCGGCTGTGGTTTCCTGCCGTTCTGGGGACTGTGAGCTCCTCACCGCCCCTCTGACAGTGCCCGGAAAACAGCGCAGAGCTGGGGGCTCAGCCCCGGGTGGGACTGTGTCCCAGCCCTTGGACGGAGCTGCCCGACGGGACGGGCTCCCCAACCCGGGAGGGCAGCTCCCCTGGCTGTGCTCCAGTGCCCCTCCACGAGCACCTGAGAGCCATCCCCACGCAGCCTCGGCCTGGCTGTGAGGTCACAGCGGGGCTGTGAGGTCACAGAGCCCCACGATGCCGCGCCAGTCATAAGCACTGACCGCTCAGCCCCCGGCCCAGACTACTGCAGCAGCAGCAGCAGCAGCAGCGGCCACAGCGGCAGCAGCAGCAGCAGCAGCAGCAGCAGCATGGTGCGAGCACAGGGGGCCATGGCCCCTGCCCGCCACCTCCTCCTCCTCCTCCTCCTCCTGGTGGCCCTGCATGCCAGGGCTGCTCCGTGGCGAGCACGGGGAGCAGGTAAGCGGGTGGTGCTGGTGCAGCCTTTCACAGGCCGGCGGGCTCTTCTCCCCGAGGAGCGTGGATGATGTTTTTTTTCCTCCGGTGCTTTCGCGAGGGCTTCCTCTGTGTGCGTGAGAGCTCTCCCGGTAAGAAAGCGCCAGGGGGCCGTACGTTGGTCCATCCGCTCGTCGAGGGGTGTTGCCCATGGCCTGGAAAGAGTGTGTGGAGAGCTGCAAGGAGCCAGCCAAGAGGTCACCAGGCCCTCTGCCGCTTTGGCAATCTCCACCTACGTCTGGCTCCCACGTTGTTACCTGACCCCTTCCGGTGCCTGCAGTTCACTCAGGCAGAAGTGGATCCCAACATGCAAGGGAAACGTTTCTCATCTGTGCTTGCTTCTAGATGAGGGCGGTGGCAACGGTTATCCAGCTTCTCGGCTGGACGTTGGTTTGGAGCCCTTGCGGCACCCTGGAGGTACGTTCTCCATGTCCTTTCCTTGAAACAATACCCACTGACAATGTGGCAACAGCTTAGTCACGTGCAATTTGCCTTAAGATCCTCTCAAGGTCGACGGCTTCCCGACTTCTTGGTCTATTCCTGTCCTCGAGCCTGAGAGCAATCCCACAGGTAAGTCAGTGGGAGGAAGGCGCATCTACCTTTTCATCTTCTTGCCGTCTGACATGCAAGTTGCTCCTTCCGTGGCCAAGGCGCAGACATGGAGAAGAGCAGAGAGGGAACGGGTCAGGCTCAGAGATGTGCTTCGGGGCGCTTTGCCTGGCGAAGCTGTCTTTGCCGGCCCCTCGGAGCCTGAGCTGCTCCCGGTGCCGGCTGCCAAGCCAGCGGGCTTGTTGGGGTTGAGTTTAGAGCTGGTGTGACCTCCAGGGAGCCCCTTCTCCCGGCAGCTCCCTGCGTGGTTCGTTTTTGCCCCAGCATGGTGCCATTGCAGGCACGCGGTAACTCCTTGCACCATGCTCCTGAGTGGAAGGGAGAGATGAGTGCCGTGGAGTAATCCCGTCTTTGAATTGCACTCGCTGCCACTCTGATCTGAAGAAGTATCTGGAACTGTGTCACGGGAGCTGTTCTGTCCTGCGCTTCTTTGCAGCCATGCCTGTGGGTGACAGTGATCCAGCTTCCCGGCTGGGTTCCAGGACTGAGCCTCTGGGAGATGGCATGGGTACGTCATCATGGCTTTTTCCTCCCTTTGAGAGCTGCCAGCTCAAAGCCCAAAGGTCAGCCAGCCGGGCGGCTCGGCAGGTGTGAGGACGGAGACGTGCACGTGTGTGCCCTCTCCTTGCGTGATCCCCTTACCGCTTCTGCCGTTCAGTTCTGCCGATGTCGATCACAAAAGATGACGGAAGCTTCTCTGCGTGTTTAGTTACAGAAGTGCCCGTAGGGAGGACTTTTCCAGCTCCTCGGCTGGATGCTGCGCTAGAGCCCAGCTGCATCGCAGGGGTGAGTAGTCTGTCTCTGCTGACCTCACAGGCTGAGTGCTCGGTTTCTGTAATGTGTTCATGTGAAACTGAACCAAATACTTTCTGTTAAGGTCCTCCAAGAGCAAAGCCCCAAGCTGAAGGAGGAAAAAAGTCCCCAGAGGCATCTGAAGTCCTGAGGCAGATGCTGGAGGAACTGGAGAGAGGACACGGTGGGTACATTTCACTCTGCCTTAGCCGTGGGAGTCAGCAACCGGAGGTTTTAGATAGACGTCGGGACACGCTGTAGCCTGCACAGCGGGAAGGGGTCGATCAGAGCCTCGCAGCAGCGATGCTGGGCTTCCCGCCTTGCAGGCGCTGGCGAGCCCCAGAGACGGTGCAGAGCCTCTGCTGCCAGTTGGGGTTCCAGCCGAGCGCCAGCGGCAGCTGCTGCCCCACTTTTACCAGTACGGCTCGGAGCTGCTTTGTGCAGATGGCGGTAGGCAGATTTGAGCTGCTCCCAGCAGCTCAGGCGTGGCTGTGGTTCGGAGCAGTGACTAGGCGCAGCCCCAAAAGCCCAGGCGTTTTTCTAAGCCTGATCGATGTCTTTGAGAAGTGTTGCCTCCTGAAGATGCCATCTCCCTGACGGGGAACGGTTCCATCTGATCCAACTGTCCCGCTTGCTTTCTCAAGAGTCGGAACGAGAGGCTGTGCGGAAGGAGGCGTTTCCAGAAGGAAGCAGTGGCTCTCTACCAGTCTCTGCCAAAGAAACGGAGGCGATGAAAGCCACCGGCACGCCAGGTAATTGCTGTCCCATGCTCAGCCGGTGTCACCCATCAGGATCGCTGTGTGTCAGCAGGCTCTTCCCCCGGTGCCCGCTCTTGCACCTCACGTCAGCAGCCAAAGCTGAAAGTGTTTTGGGGTCGAGGCATCTGCAGCACGTTCCGCAGGTGATGGAAACGGGACTCTTAATCGAATGTACCTCCCGCGGTGGCTGCATCCCAGAGTCCCTAGAGGCCCAAGGCCCAAGGGCAGCACAGAGCGGGATCCCTCCCGTGAGCTGAGGTCCAGAGCGATGCCCTGACTCCCAGATCGGGCAGGGGCTTCGAGGGAACCTCCCCGTCCTCCTCCATCCTCTGTGCCTGAGCCCTGCTGAGGCTTTACCTGTCGTCTCTGCTTTTTTGGCAGCGCTGTCAAAGCCCGGAGAAGACCACCACGGCGGCGTATATGAATTTTTTCGAACGGACTCAGGTACTGAGCAGTCTTGCTGGGGTCCCTAAGTGGGAGACGCGTCCCAAAACTGGGAGCGGCTGCAAGCAGTGCCCATGCTGGAGAAAAGGCAGAAGGGAGAACAAGCTCCGGTGTCTCCTCAGAGGGCCTGACGCCGTCCCCTCGGGGTGTGGGAGCTGCCCGGCGGGAGGGAGAGTTGGGGGTGGCATGCCTGCTGCAGGGATGGTTTGTGTCCGTGTCCCTCGAGGAGCGACTGGTCAAGCAGCTGCGCTCCCCCCGGGCTCTCCTTCTGGCCTGCCGAGTTTTGTTCGCTGGGACAACCTGTCCCAAAGGGTGGGAGCGTGCCTCCAGGCACCAGCTCCGGGGGGAACAGAGAACTTCCCGGCCATATCAAACGTGCTGCAAGCTTACCAGTGGTGCACAGGACGGCCTAACGTTCCAAATTGCTCCTCCAGATGTGGTCGGCGAGAGAACCACAAGTGTTTACAGTCCCCAGAGCAATGCCAGAGCTCGCAAGCGTCTTCTGTCCTCAGACGTGCGAAGGAACTGTATGATAGCACAGGCAGCACTCCTGATTTCCCTGCCACTTGCGATACTGTTGTGCTGTGTCGTGATCCGGCGGCGGAGGAAGAGAAAACAGTGAGTCATTGATTTTCCCCCCACTGCTTCCTTCGATGGCTGCTTGTGGCCACGAAGCCTTTCTAGTCAGGCTGCTGTGGAGTGGCGAGTGAGCGGTTGGCCAGAAAACTCTGCGGAGGTTTCTGCTGCTGTCAGGTGCTTAATTGGCCTCTTAAGTCCTGGGCCTTCCTCTCGGGAGCCCGCTCTGCTGGAGCCAGCGTTAGCTCAAAGTGGCCTGCCCGGACAAGAGCAGCCCCAGGAGCGACAGGCAGAGGCAAAGCAAGGTCAGGACGAGAAAGCGCGGGGGACGAGATTGCCCTAGACAGCGAGAGGCGCCCTCGCGCCCGCTCCTGACCAGCGAACCTGCCCGGAGGATTCCCCCTGCTTGGTGGTGCCATGAGGTGCAGGCATCCACCTCAGCCAAGGCGTGCCAGCAGCTCCGCCCGTGGTGGTGAGCCTTGCCAGCTCTGGGCCGTGCTGTGGAGCACAGTCCCTGTGTCCCGTCTGCAGCTGAGGGCCTCAGCGGCCTCCTCTCTCCACAGGCGCCTCTCTGCAGCTTCAGGAGCCCAGCGGGAAAGCGGCGGCTGGCCCTCGCGCCCGGACAGCCGCACCAGCCACACCAGCCGCCCGCACCCTGAGAGCTGGACGCAACGCCAGCAGCCGCCGCTCCGGCCTGCAAAACCGGCGCGCCCGCCCTCCCACGGCCCCCGCGGCCCCCCAGCCCGGCTCCGGCTCCCAGCTGCTGCGGAACCAGCCCAGCGCCTTCCAGCCCCAGCCCAACCAAAACGGCCCCCCGCCCCCGAGCCCCATGGTGGGCCCTACGGCAGGGCTGAGGCGGCCCCCGCCAGGGTAGGGGTTGGGGGGGCACTGACCAAACAGCCACCCTTAACCCCAGCACACTGGCAAAGAAATTAAAAGACGACGATAAAGCTGATGGATCTTTAGTCTTTCACCTAATGACACACACTAGCAGCAGGTCTAGCATGAAAATACATTCAGGTTCTAAGCTCCCTGCCTTTTCCTTTGCTTACAAGTGTGCAAGAAAGAGCTCCTGAAACAAAATTAATTTGGCATCCTTTGGCAATCGTGTAAGTGTTAGTGTCGAAAGCCTGAGGACACCAGACACCTTTTGAACTGAAGGCAGGTGATTTTCTCAGAAAACACGAATGTCCTGCAGAGGACGCACCCCCGACACACAGCTACAGGGATCAGCCGTTTCTCTCCAAATAGAGAGGGACAGAGCTCTCGCACAAGTGTCCGGGTGGCACCTAGAGCAAACCCCGCGAGGCACCAGCACTGGCTGCGCCCCATGCCCGGGCGCAGCCATGGGTGCCCACGGTGTCGGCAGGCAGGAGCCAGGCACGGGGCTCCTCCGACCGGCAGCGGGGCCCCGAGGGGCTGGGGGAGCCCACAACCATGGCCAGCAACAGACAGCGACACCAACCTGGCTGACGCACGGTGCGGGAGGCAGTGATGGGAGCCCGACCTGGCCAGTCTCAAGAGCACCTCCAGGGACACAAGCCTGACAAGCCAATGTCCTGGAGGCCAAACAAAGGGCCTCACTAATTAATGGGCCCTGGGAGGGGCCTAATTGATGGGCCATCACCAATTGGGGGTGGCCAATTGGGCTTCACCCACAGGCAAGGCACCCTAGGCCAGACTGACTTTTGGTTTGATGCAATCCTCCTGTTGAGAGAACAGCAGGGCTGGAGTCTTTTTTCCCCCTATTTGTCACAGACTCGTTGATAGCGTGCAGGGGACCTAACTTCAGACACCTCAGCTACTGACACCTGCTCCAGCCCCCTCATCACCTCTGTGGCCCTGCTCTGGACCCGCTCAAGCAGGTCCATGTCTGTCTTCTGCTCTTGACCACTGTACACCCCACGGATGAAAACCAGGGGAGAACCTCACCTAAAGTCAATGCAATAGAAAAGACCCAGCCTGTCTCTGTACAAAAGACCAAAGCAGAAAGGGGAAACTGGGGAGCACCCTCAGTCACCACTGAGTGTGAGAGGTGACGGAAGACGTGGTTGCCAGCTCCCCTTTCACGGCAATTGGTCGGGTTTCCCTCGTGAATTCCTCATGATTGTCCTCCGGGGTCTGTGTCAGGAGATGGGGTGACACCGTATGACATGGGAGCCAGCGCAGGTTAGGGCTGTGAGACTGGGGAGATGCTCGAACACAACGAGTTGGGCACAACCAGGCAAGTCCTTCCTTTTGATTCAGTTTGTGGTAGCGGAGAGACCAGGCACTCTCGGGCACTCAAGTTAATGGAACTTCTGCTCCACTCCACCCAAAACCACTCCGACCAATTCCTTCTTCCTCTGCCACATGCTTTCAGGGGCAAAAGCCACTTGACTTATCCTAACACATATTTCACACTCAGATTGACTCGCTCTTTGCAGTCAGTGCTCCCAGCACCTTGAATCATAGAATCATAGAATGGTTTGCATTGGGAGGGACCTTTAAAGGTCATCTAGTCCAACCGCCCTGCCATGAGCAGGGCCATCTTCAACTAGATCACGTTGCTCAGAGCCCCGTCCAACCTGACCTTGAATGCTTCCAGGGACGGGGCATCTGCCACCTCTCTGGGCAACCTGTGCCAGTGTTTCGCCACCCTCAGCGCAAAAAAATGTCCTGCTTATAGCTAGTCTGAATCTACCCTCTTCTAGTTTAAAACCATTACCCCTTGTCCTGTTGCAACAGGCCCTACTAAAAACTCGGTCCCCATCTTTCTTATAAGCCCCCTTCAAGTACTGAAAGGCTGCAATCAGGTCTCCCGGAGCCTTCTCTTCTCCAGGCTGAACAACCGCAGCTCGCTCTGCTTTTCTTCCCAGGAGAAGGTCTCACCAGAGCGGAGTAGAGGGGCAGAATCCCCTCCCTCGACCTGCTGGCCACGCTGCTTTTGATGCAGCCCAGGATACGGGTGGCGTTCTGGGCAGCGAGCGCACGTTGCCGGCTCACGTCCAGCTTTTCGTCCACCAGTACTCCCCGAGTCCTTCTCGGCAGGGCTGCTCTCAATCCCTTCATCCCCCAGCCTGTATTGATACCGGGGCTTGCCGCGACCCAGGTGCAGGACCTTGCACTTGGCCTTGTTGAACCTCACGAGGTTCACGTGGGCCCGCTTCTCGAGCTTGTCCAGCTCCCTCTGGATGGCATCCCGTCCCTCGGGCGTGCTGTCAACCGCACCACTCAGCTGGTGTCTGTCTCTGCAAACTTGCTGAGGGTGCACTCGATGCCCCTGTCTATGTCGTTGATGAAGATATTAAACAGTACTGGTCCCCTGAGGGACACCGCTCGTCACCGATCTCCGTCCGCGCATCGAGCCGTTGAGCACTACCCTCTGGATGCGACCATCCGACCACTTCCTTATCCACCGAACAGTCCGTCCATCAGGTCCAACTGAGAGAGGAGGATGTTGGGGGGGACTGTGTCAAAGGCCTTACAGAAGTCCAGACAGATGACATGGGTAGCTCTTCCCTCGTCCACTGATGTAGTCACTCCATCAGCGAAGGCCACTGGTTGGTCGGGCAGCCTATACCCACCAGCTGCTCTCTCGAGGCTTCCTTTTGCAGGATCCTCTCAAGGTCGACGGCTTCCCGACTTCTTGGTCTATTCCTGTCCTCGAGCCTGAGAGCAATCCCACAGGTAAGTCAGTGGGAGGAAGGCGCATCTACCTTTTCATCTTCTTGCCGTCTGACATGCAAGTTGCTCCTTCCGTGGCCAAGGCGCAGACATGGAGGAAGAGCAGGAGGGAACGGGTCAGGCTCAGAGATGTGCTTCGGGGCGCTTTGCCTGGCGAAGCTGTCTTTGCCAGCCCTCGGAGCCTGAGCTGCTCCCGGTGCCGGCTGCCAAGCCAGCGGGCTTGTTGGGGTTGAGTTTAGAGCTGGTGTGACCTCCAGGGAGCCCCTTCTCCCGGCAGCTCCCTGCGTGGTTCGTTTTGCCCCAGCATGGTGCCATTGCAGGCACGCGGTAACTCCTTGCACCATGCTCCTGAGTGGAAGGGAGAGATGAGTGCCGTGGAGTAATCCCGTCTTTGAATTGCACTCGCTGCCACTCTGATCTGAAGAAGTATCTGGAACTGTGTCACGGGAGCTGTTC